>NW_012098177.1:439495-456529 GCF_000951045.1 Mandrillus leucophaeus
TTGACATCTTAGCAGTGCCCTGTCCCCCTTGGAGGACTGAGGAACCCAAAAATGTCAAGTCTCAGACAGAAGCTCAAACTAGACATAGAAATGAAATTCTTATAGAAATGCTGGGTTATACTTCTGTGCAATCATTGTTATTATGCAATCATGCTTGAACAATAACTACCCTCTTCAAGCAAAACAGAAAAGTTTCTGCCTTCAGGGCTCACGACCTTTTAGAGACAAAACAAGTGCAAACAAAACCGTGTGCAATGTTTTTTCCATGAATGTGATGTTGAAAATGTACCTGAGGCTTAGGTGTGCCATGACTCACTATGTAACACAAAAGAAAACTGGATTTAAAAACTTGAATTCCTTGGCTGCCCATTCAGACTCGACCCACTACATACCGTTTCCCCACTTGCTTATATTTTCCTACAGAAAAGAGAAAAACTATGGAGAAAATGGAAAACAAAGCCATAGGAGAAAACAGCTGAAAACGCTTCATGTAAATGTGCATGCTGAAAGTAGAGAGCAAGCAAAGATTTCAAAATGCAGTGCCTGAATTTGAGTAGTTAGGACTAAACACAGAAGTGTTGATGAACTCTAAGGCTAAACTCTTGGATATTTAGGAGCACACCAGAGCTTCTTTACCAGCTGAACAAAGATTCAAAGAACTCTGAGGGGGGTGAAAAAAGGAACCCTGGAACTCAGCGGTCCCCAGCCTTTTTGGCAACAGGGAACTGGTTTCATGGAAGACAGTTTTTCCATGGACTGGAGGATGGGCGAGGTGGTTTTGAGATGAAACTGTTCCACCTCAGATCATCAGACATTAGTTAGAATTTAGTAAAGAGCACGCCACCTACATCCCTCACATGCACAGTTAGTTCACAATAAGATATGCACTCCTATGAGAATCTAATGCCACTGCTGATCTGACAGGAGGTGGAGCTCAGGCGGTAATGTGAGTGTTGGGGAGCAGCCATAAATACAGATGAAGCTTTGCTCACTTGCCCACCGCTCACCTCCCGCTGTGCAGCCTAGTTCCTAACAGGCCACGGACCAGTACTGGATTGGGGACCGCTGCTCTAACTGATGCCAACACCCACAGCCCACCTACACCAAGTACAAGGCTCCATTTGGTCTGCATATAGAATCTCTGGGATGCTAGGGTGTGCTTTGCTCATTCTGAGTTGATTCCTAGGTTCTTAGACTAAAGCGGGTAGCGTTATGAAGGGAACTAACAGAGCAAACAGTGGAAGGAGCATGTTCATGTAGATCACGCTTTTCATATTAGGACCAATTTCACTGCCCATTCTCCTTGTTTCTAGTTTTCCTCTTTTAACTTGAGCAGTGTCACAAGAGCACATAGCTAACAATGTTTTATTTTTTCTCTTCCAAATTCTAATAACAAAATTGTTATTGGCTTTTGATCTTAATCATTCAAATAAAAATAAAATGTGCAAGGAAACTTGCAGCAAGTTTCCTTGTTGTTTCATGGGTGGATTCATTTTCTTCGGAAATCCTCGTGTTTTAGGCTATACCCTCAATTTGTAATCTGGAGGTCAGTTTACAATTTAATTCTTCTTGAATTTTATTGATGATAAAATCATCAGTAAAAATGATTAAGCCCTAGCCTTCTTCTCAGCACCAGGCATTTATAGAGATGAATGAGATCTCACCTCTTACCTCTGGTAGGGATGGGTAAAGATAACATTTTGAGGTGGAAGAGAGGGAGACTAAGAGCGTTTGTGCCCACAGCCTTGACTTCTTTTTTGTGTGTGTGTGGAAAAAAATGCTATAAGGACACATGCACACGTATGTTTATTGCAGCACTATTCACAATAGCAAAGACTTGTAATCAACCCAAATGCCCATCAATGATAGACTGGATTAAGGAAATGTGGCACATATACACCATGGAATACTATCCAGCCATAAAAAAGGATGAGTTCATGTGCTTTGTAGGGACATGGATGAAGCTGGAAACCGTCATTCTCAGCAAACTATCGCAAGGACAGAAAACCAAACACCACATGTTCTCACTCATAGGTGGGAATTGAACAATGAGATCACTTTGACACAGGAAGGGGAACATCACACACTGGGGCCTGTCATGGGGTGGGGGGAGGGGAGAGGGGAGAGGAATAGCATTAGGAGATACACCTAATGTAAATGACGAGTTAATGGGTGCAGCAAACCAACATGGCACATGTATACATATGTAACAAACCTGCACGTTGTGCACATGTACCCTAGAACTTAAAGTATAATTTTTTTAAAAAAAAAAAAGAAGGAGGAAGAGGAAGAGCAAGCCTGGGAGAAAGCAAGCAAGTTTCAAAACAATTGCTCCGCAGAATGGGCAAGGGACACCACAGTGAATTAACAACCAAAAAAGCCGATTAGTAGAGTCCTGTTTCTTGGAGTAAATGGTTATTTCATCTTTGTTGTTGCCATTGTCATCATCATTATCTTTACCATTGTCACTATCTCCAGAACAAATTAGACTTGAACTACACAACCTTGACATAATTGAGAAGAATATCCCTTTGAGAAACTGATAATAATTTATGCTAGTTTCATGTTTGTTGTGGGGTGCTGTAGGGTGGTTTTATTTATTGTGTCCTCCCTCTCATTTATGTTCGCGTAGGTTGAGCCAGTGATACAGAGAGGCCACGAGAGTCTGGTGCACCACATCCTGCTCTATCAGTGCAGCAGCAACTTTAATGACAGCGTTCTGGAGTCCGGCCACGAGTGCTATCACCCCAACATGCCCGATGCGTTCCTCACCTGTGAAACCGTGATTTTTGCCTGGGCTATTGGTGGAGAGGTGGGGCTAATGATTAATAATTATTACTTAGAAGTAAATACTTAGAAGTAAATTAGTACTTAGGAGTAAAGCTCTAACGCTACTTTTGATATGAAGGTGGCTTAACTTCATTTTCATAGGAAGGGATCCTTTCTTTAAGTTATTTTTATTTTATTTCATCAGTTGTAGATGAATGCGGTTCCAGAGGGTTGAAATATCCTTGAAGATGGTGGGTTTTTGAGTGGAATAGAGCTCTCAGGGACTTTCACAGGACACTGTCTCATGGCATTTTCCATATTTAGGGTTTTTCTTATCCACCTCATGTTGGATTATCCCTCGGCACTCCATTGGATCCGCATTATGTGCTCCTAGAAGTCCATTATGACAATCCGACTTATGAGGAAGGTGAGTTTATTGTTCACATATTTTACTTATGGTCTTTATAAAAAGTTTTGTACCTTGTAAGTCGTGTCTTTAACAGAGTTGAAACAAAATGGAAGCCAATGCTAGAAAGAATTAACCTATACATTTGTCATTCAAATTAGGAGACTTTTAGAAGTGAAAATGGGTACTGTTTATAATTATACTGTAACAGCAGGCATTAACCAGCACCAAACTAGGTAAATGAGCACATGCAGTCACTAATCTTAACAAAAACACTTGCATACTACCTACCAGAAAGTAGAGTAATAGACTTTTCCTTTGTGATGTAGATTAGTCCCAGTACATGGTGTTTATGGAACATTTTCTTTCTAACTGCACATAAGAAAAAGTTACCATTTATTATACTAAAAAGTGTAAGCATTTTGTTGTGTGGTAAGCAAATCATAGATATACTCAAAAAGTACTTATGCAGTGACACTGTGTAATATGATATTGAAGTGAAGAAATGTAAGGATGTGCATTTGATTTCTGAAATCATTTGTATGATATTCCAAATCCCAACATTGATAGATTTAACATGAAATTATCAACAGGAGTAACTCCAAGTTGTTATTTTGTATTGACTCATGCAATCTTTTAGCAAATACTGAGCTCCACCTATGTGCCAGATCTGTGCTTGAGGATATGATGTGTGTGAAAAACAGATGCTGCTCCCACCCTCATGGAAATTATAGCCCAGTGGGAAAGAGAAACAATCAAATGATCACAGCAATCATATGAAATTATATATGTGCCAATTGATCCAAAGGAGATACCTGACACTATGAGAGTATTTAATTAGTGACCTCATCCAGCCAGGGGTGTGTGGTGGTGAGGATGGGCTAAAAAGTCTTTGTTAAAGAATCAAACTGTTCATCTGGGTGACTGGAGATGCTGAAGGGTTAGGGTGCAGTGAAGAAAGATGCTGATGAACCTGCAGAGGAAGGCTGAAGCAGACCATCTAAGATCTTGTAGGGCCTGTTAAGGATTTTTACCCTGAAGACAATGAGAAGCAATTGAAGAGTTTGATACAGTGGAATCAAATATTGAGATTTGTATTTTGGAAAGAACACTCTGGCTGCTGCAGCATGAATAATAGATTTTGAAGAGAGCACACGTGGTATGATATTTGAAGAGTGATGTTTCTATAAAAGTAGGTGTTAAGCTATTCTATTTGTGAGCAAGCCAATAAAGTATCTTTTTCATACCCTAAAGTAATTAATAGGAAATAGTTTCTCTCTGAATTCACTTTAATTTCTACCCACCAATTATATCCCATACTCTGAACCATGAATCTATGATAAAGTTTAAAACTTTCATAAACCAAGCAAAATAACCTGTTAATAAATTCTAAAAGTTAGATTTTCCATGAAATTATATGTGACTATAAAACATAAAAATTGTCATCACAATAACAGTGGGATTAATTATTGAATATGTCTTACATTGCAACTTTTCTTTTAAAAATTTTTTACATTTTTGATTTTAAATTATTAATAGAATAAATATGTTATATAATGTATAATACTTCTCCAATTGGAAATTCCATGTGAACTACTTCTTCCTTTTAGTGTTTATTACAAAAGTAGAAGGTTTAATTTATTTGCTTTCTCTGTTGTCAATTAAGTTGATTTTCTCATAGTTTCAATGTAAAAATGAAACATAAGCTTATTTTCCTAACAGGTTAATAGAGAACTCAGGATTTTTAGTACTTTCTGTTTTTAGTCATATACATAATTAGACCAAATTTTAGATTATAATAATTTTATTTTTATAAATATAGCATAATATAAATTTATGTTTCCAGAAAAGTTTTTTAATAATCATTTTATATTTGCTTAAGAAATTATTACTTTATTTACTAGATTATCTATTAATGGTCCAAACAGCTAATGCAACTAATGAACCTAACTATACTAAATGCAACTGAAATTTCTACTTACATTTTTTCCCTGTCAAGCTATTATAAGGAGGTAGGTCCCAAAAATATAAAACACAAAACAAAATTTTGCAAGATACGTCCAGAGAAAATTCTAAGGTCACTATAGATGTTCTACGTTATCATGCTCATTTGTATCTGCACTGATAATAGCACAAAAGGAGAATTGATTTTTATGATTTGTTTAACAATTGATTGAAACCCTGGTAGATGTGTGACCACTGTATGTGTGACTAGCTGCCATTTATTGAGCACCTCATTTGTGCCAAACACTGTTCTTAGAACTTCGTGTTCAAGCCACACATCACCGTTATGAGGTAGTAGTGCTATTATTATGGCCATTTTCCATACTGGAAAACTGAAGCACAAACAGTTTAGGTAACTTCCTGTCTTCATCTGTTCTGTGCTGCTGTAACAGAATAACACAGATTAGGTGGTTTATAATGAAGAGAAACTTATTCGTCACAGTTTTGGAAGCTGAGAAGTACAAGTACAAGGTACTGGTATCTGATGAGGGCTGTGTCATAACATGGCAGTAGGCTTCACATGGTGGAAGGGTAAAGAGAGCAAGATAGTACAAAGCCACTTCTGAAATAATGGCATTCATCGAATAGCAGGGGCAGAGCCCTCATGGCCTAGACACCTCTCAAAGGTCTCACCATTCAATACCATCACAATGGCCATTAAATTTCGACAGCATTCAAACGTACTTTTTGGAGGGGATAAACATTTAACCATAGCACTTGCCCAAGGTCACATAACTCATAGGCAGCAGAGCTGGGATTTGCATCCAGGTTGGTCAGCTCCAGAGTCAGTGTCCTTAATTGTCACATCACAGTGCTTCCTTGTGATGACCCTGAATATCTGAACAAGTTGGAGTCAACAAACACATAGTAAATTATTTTATGTTCACAATAACACACTCACGAAGCAGGAAAGGAAGCTTGGGTTTTTTCCAAGGCTGTTAGGGAGGTTAAGAGGTAAGAATTTCCTGGGATAATTATTGGAATATTTAATTTTAACAACTTATTATATCCTAAAACATTCAAAGTAATGGATATCTTCTAAATGTGTGTGTGTGTGTGTGTGTGTGTGTGTGTTTGTGACCGAGGGGTATATAATATACAATGAGGAATATTTGATATAAAGACCTTGTGTTTAAAAATGATCGACTAGAAATAGATTAAGCTGATTGATTTAAATGAGACAAAAAAGGAACTGAGGGGAAGGAATCAATCTGTTAGTTATTGCAGCAGGAAGTCAATTAATTTCCGAGTTAGTGAAATGAATTTATGAAATGTTTGGGGCTCATACTCTCCCTCCCTGTAATGAATATGTCATAACAACAAGTATGCCTTCTTCATCTCTCATCCCCACAGTGCCTAATGGAGTGCCATTTACATAATGGATTCTTAATGACTGTGTGTTGATTGAATGGCTGTTGAATGAAGAAGAAAATGGTGACAAACTTTAAAGAAATAAAGTGAATCTTTAGCAGTTTTCTTCATCAGCAGATGGTTTCTAAACTAAGGAGTTTTTACCTCAAAGTAAATGTTATCGAACTTCATCTTGAAACAATATAAAACTTTTATTGAGTTATTTATTCTATATTCTAATGAATGACTTTAGAATCTTCATTCTGTCTTCATATTAGATCATTGGTGGAATATAACAGCCAGATAACTGAAACATTTCTCTTGTGGTATGCTGTGTGAGTCCACAAAGGTTGCAGGCAATATGGCTACTCATCTTTTAATTCTTGTTTATGCAACTGAATGTTGTCTGCCACTAATCTCTGCTTGTATCTCTTTCCCTCATGACAATTTATGGAAAATAAATAAACCTATTTCAACAGAATAGGAAAACTTTAAAAAATTCAAACCAAGAATTTTCTTGGGAATGAAAACATTTTAAGAACCGAAACTCACTTTAATTATGTGCTTTTGTTCTAGGCTTAATAGATAATTCTGGACTGAGGTTATTTTATACCATGGATATAAGGAAATATGATGCTGGGGTAATTGAGGCTGGCCTCTGGGTGAGCCTCTTCCATACCATCCCTCCAGGGATGCCTGAGTTCCAGTCTGAGGGTCACTGTACTCTGGAGTGCCTAGAAGAGGTATGCAGCATCTGAGTCTGAGCTGCTCTCTGCAGATTCATCAATGCTCTTAGAAACTATTGTGTGAAACATTCTGTGCATGTTTATTATCGATTCCTTTTTTGTTGACACTGTGAAACCATTATTGCAATTTTAGTAGGACTTTTGACTGCTTTTTTAAGTCTTGAAGCTACAGGAGTAGAACTCTAAAGATAGAAATAGTTGGCAGGGTGTTTTCCTTCTTACTCCTACCTTTTTTGTTTGTTGCATGTTGCATACTTTATATCATCTTTTACAATTTCGACTTTTGTGTAGTCTTTTTTTCCTTTCTCTAGTTTATCTTTTATCCATATTGATTTTTCCATCATGTATTTTCATTTTTCTCTGCCTTATAGTTTCCTTCCCTTCCTTCACCAGAGAGCAAAAATAACTAATATAAAAAAAAGACATTGAATAGGAGAAAAGTATAAGTATTTAGTAACGACAGTTTTCACTTAAAGTTTTTTAATGAAAATATTTCAGCATGGATCAGACTGTTTATGAATTATATGATATTGTGGTTCAGGACAGTATGGCAGACTGGCGAAGTGGAAAGATTATGCTCTTCCGAGTTATTTAGGCCACAGTTCATAATTCAAATTGCCATGACCTCTTTTACAAGCTGTAGGACCATGAGTAATTCACTTAATTCCATTGACCCACTTTCACTTTCTTATCTGGAAAAGCAGGAATAATATTCCTTTTAAGAATTTGAGTTTTCAGGTTACTAACATACTGGAATCTTTTTGCTAAGAGTGTTTACTGCCTCTTATCCTCCTAAAAGAAGGAAAAAGGAGGATAACATGTATAGATTGTCTGGGAGGCCCCTCATAGGCATCAGCTCCCTTCCTTTTCTCCCAGCATATGTTGCTTCACAAGGAGAACACTGAACAATCCGAGTTCAAAATGTTTGGCAGCTCAAGCATTCATTTAAATTGCTTTAGCTTTTCATCTCAGTTGTCCCTCCAAGTGTGTTTGAATGTGAACTGTCTGAACATGCATTTCTTTGGGCTAATCGGGTCTTCCTCGGTGTCCCCTGCAGGCTCTGGAAGCCGAAAAGCCAAGTGGAATTCATGTGTTTGCTGTTCTTCTCCATGCTCACCTGGCTGGCAGAGGCATCAGGCTGCGTCATTTTCGAAAAGGGAAGGAAATGAAATTACTTGCCTATGATGATGATTTTGACTTCAATTTCCAGGAGTTTCAGTATCTAAAGGAAGAGCAAACAATCTTACCAGTATGCGTGTTTTTGTTCTTTTTCATTGACTGTTATAAAAGTCATGAGACGTATTTGTTGAGATGTGCAAGGTTTCTACTAGTGAAATGAATTTTTCTTTGTATCTGTATTCTTAACACCACCCACTGTGGGTGTTGTACAACCCAGATAGAATGTGTTTGATCTGTTTTCCAAAATTGAAACTCATTTTTCTTATGATTCACAGGAGTAATTCAAGTTGCTGACTGAAAAATAAAAACAACCGCAAACAAAAATCTCAGGTTCTGAGGACTAAACATTACTCTTTTTTTTATATTTGACATTCCAGTTAGTGATTCTTTGGGTTGCAATTCCTGCATCGGTAAAATCAGAGGTGTATTTATGCTACATTGACAAGATAGGATATTTTTAGAAGTTTCATTTCAGGAAGAAGGAATGTAAGGATAATTCTTTTATCTGATAAAGCTATTTGGATGTAGCTAATTAAACCTTGCTGTGTGATCAAGCTTGACACATATTTGACGTTATGGTGAAGGAGAGAAGAGAATGAAGACTTTAAAAACGTTATAATGCTTTGTTTTCTCAAATTTTTATTCCATGACCTTCAAGTTCAATTGTAGTATAATTTTCTCCCCTTATTTTACTTTTAAAAGTTAGATCCCTATACCATTTATTAAATGAGAGTAATGGCAATATCTTTTCTACGTGATGCTGGAGATAGGGTTTTTAGATGGGATGAACTGTCAAGGAGAAGACATGGCACAATAGGATATAAAAGGAAAGTTGGAAAAAAGTAAGAAAGTGATAAAGAGGAAAGGGATCTTCTTTTTACAAATCCATAGCTTTGGATCTTAGAAGTTCTTTGATACATCCTGAGAGTAGAAAGAAGTTGTTTAAGAAACAGTGATCTTGTCAAGTTTCTTAAGGACTGCACTCTATTTTATTATGATGTCTCCGGGGCTTTCCAAACAGTGTTATCTCAGAGCTTCCTAACTGCTGCACCATGATTATGGCTTAAGTGCGATGAGATACTAATCTTTGGGCCCTCTGAGTGGTGTTGCAGGAAGATCAAATTTAAGGGCGAAAGCCCAAAGATGGCAGCCTCAGGTCCATGAATAGCTTCATCTGCTTACCTTAAAGGGGAGACATAAAAATGTTATCATTTTCCATGTGTGTTGTTATGTACAAAAGGGTGGAAAACACTAGATCAATAAATTTCTATTAATTTGCCTCACAATTCAATTGTAAGGAAATAAAAGCTTGATTAGAGAGCTTTAAAGAAAATAATGTAAATGAAGAGGTGATCACAATAACTACTATCTATATCTAAGGTTTATTAAGTGTTCATTTGCTGCTAATGACTATGTGTTATGTCATTTAATCTCCTTGTAACAGCTGTGAAAAAAATAAGTACTTTTTTTTTTTTTTTTTGAAATGGAGTCTCGCTCTATCGCCCAGGCTGGAGTGCAGTGGTGCGATCTTGGCTCACTGCAACCTCTGCCTCCAGGGTTCAAGCAATTCTCTGCCTCAGCCTCCTGAGGAGCTGGGATTATAGGTGCCCACTACCATGCCTGGCTAATTTTTATATTTTTAGTAGAGATGGGGTTTCACTCTCTTGGCCAGGCTGTTCTTGAACTCCTAACCTCATGATCCACGTGCCTTGGCCTCCCAAAGTGCTGGGATTACAGGTGTGAGCCACCGCGCTGGGGCCAAAAATAAGAACAATTTTTATCTTTAGGTTTTAGATGAACAAGTTATGCCTGGGTTATATATAGGTCATCCAGCTAGAATGTTGTGGAGTCTGGCTGAAACACAGAGAGTATTATTTATTTGCTTGCTCGTTATATTAGCAAATCTAGAATTAAACAGATCAGAGGTCTTCTGCTGAATCAAATTACTTGGTGCATCCATTCATACAGCAAATATTAACTGTTGAAGTATAAATGTATTTGATAAATAAGCCAGGATAAAACTTCAATCTGAAAGCTTTACTTTTATGTTTCAGGGAGATAACCTAATTACTGAATGTCGCTACAACACAAAAGATAGAGCTGAGATGACTTGGGTAAGAAAACTTTTATTATTATTAAAGTTCATTTATGGAGACAAAGAAATAAAGTTGATTTTAGAAGAAACAAGTAAAAACCATTTCCATTTGGAAAGAAAATTTCTAAAAATCTTGAGCATCAAGTATCATAAAAGTGACATCAGAGATGTTTTAGCATTTTCTAAGACTTCAAATTAACTAATGATATTATAGTATTAAATAATATTTGGAGTGTAATTTATTGACTCTTTCATTAAAAACTATCCTTAGTCTTTTAATTTTTCTCATCTAATATTTTTAAAAGAACTGTGGTCATTAATTGACTGTATGCTTGTGTCTGGCTTAAATAAATCCAGACCTCCAAAGGAAGAATGAATTTCATGACCTTGAGGCCTCTGACTCAAAGAGAAATCTGGTCCCAACAGATTTATTGGGGGAATTCCACCAAGCGTTCAAGAAATAGATAATTTATGTCTTACTCAATCTCTTTCAGGAACACAAAAAGTGGGAACACCTCTCACCAAGTCATAAAATGTAGTTAACATAACCTTAAAACTAAAACTTCACAAGGGTAGTATGGAAGGGGCCAGTAGCATGCACCGTTGGAAATAACGTGGACAAGAGCTTGAAAAACCAAATCCTTTTTTATATACAAATCTAATGATAACACCAACTTGAGTTTAGCTAAGGAATATAAAATCAATTTAAATTAGAAAATATATTAAAGCCTTCTACATGAAGATATGGAAGGAAAAAGACATATAATCACCTCAACAGAGGTAGAGAAAGCAGTCATAAAATTCAAGTTTATTGTTGACAGGGGAGACATTTAGCAAGCCTGAAATAGAAAGGAATTATCTTAACTAGGTAGAAGTTAGCTATGAAAAAGCTATAGCAAATATTAAATTAAATGAAATACCATAAGTGTTTTTGTCAAGTTAGGAAGAATATAAGAGTATTTGTTATCACTACTTGTATTCAACATTGTACTGGAAAAGAAACGAAAAGAGATATAAGGTTCAGAAAGGAGGAAGTGAACAAGCAAAACACGTTATTCACAGATATTGTAGTTTTCTGCATCAAACCCTCCTCCAAATTGATACTATCTAAAATTAATTGCATTTCAGTGTATAAGAAATTATCTCAAGAAAATACAATTTAAAATAAAAATTAAACAGAAATAAAATTTAACACTAGATGTGTTTGATCTCTGTAAAAAAAAAAGTATAAATCTTTATTGGGAAACATTAAAGAATTCCTAAAGACAGTAAGACATACTGTGTTCATGGATAGAAAGGCTCAGTAAAATAAAGAAAATACTTCTATTCAAATTGGCCCATAAATTTGATATTATTCTAGTAAAAAAATTTCAGAGAAATTTTACAATTTGAGATTTTGGTATCCTACCTAAGAAATCTTTACTGGACCAAGGCTGCAAATATTTTCATCTATTTTTTATTTAGATAAACATTTTGCTGTTTTAGCTTTTACGTGGAGCAAGTTGATTCTAAAATTTACACAGAAGAGCAAAATGTTAAAAATTGGCAAGACAAAACTAAAAAGAACAAAATAGAAAACAATCTACTAGATAAGAAGGCTTATTTTAAAACTGGTGATTAATACAGTATGCTTTGAGTCCCAAGTTAGAAGACTTGGAACAGAAGAGGCATCTCAGAAACAGACCTACAAATTCTACAGATGGAAACTTAGTTTATGACAGACATAGCACTTAGATAAATGGAAAAGGATAAACTTTTTATTAAAGGATGATGCTGGCACTATTGGATATCCCTGACATAAATAAAACTGAGTCTTAATTTTACAAAATGCATAACAATCAATGCCAAATGTATTAAATATTTAAATGTGAACAGTGAAAATTTAAAACCACTGGAAGAAAAAGTACTTGAACATGTCTTCATGACTTTGGAGTACTTAAGAATTTTTTAAGCAAAACATAAAAAGCACAAACTATGAATAAAAGATTAATGAATTTGACTACATCAAAGCTTTTGCTTACTAAAATAAAACACTATTAAGAAATTAAAAAGAGTTTTAAGCTGGGAAAAAATATTTGCAATACATAGATTAACAGGGCATTAGTATCCAGCTTATAAAACAAAGTCCACAAATCAGTAACAGAAGAGAAGTATACAATAAAATAGGATAAGACAAAAGCATTTCAAAGAAATAACAACCCATATAGGTAATATAAATATATGAAAAGATGCTCAATTTTGTTTAAAACCAAAATCATGCAAATGTAAACCAGAGTAAGATATTTTGAACTCACCGGTTTGGCAAAATTTAAAATAGCATTTCCATTGTGCTGAAACTGGAACACTTATATGTTGCTAGTAGTGATTTGAATTTGTAAAACCATCTTGGGTAAAAACATGGCATTATCTGGTAAAATTAGAGATTCATATATATTCTACTCAATTCCATTCCTATGTAGATTTAACCTTGGAATTACTTTTGCAGAATGCGTTTCAGGAGAGAAATATATAAGCTATTGATAGTTACATGTAATAATATAGGAATGAAAAAATTCTGGAAATATCTCAAATACCCATCAAAAGGAGAACAAATAAATATGGTGTTATATAATGAAACAGTGTAAAGTCATGAAAATTAATGAATGAAAGCTGCCTATATTAACATGAATGTATCTGAAGAACAAATAATGTTGATTGAAAAGAGTGAGCTTGTAGCAGAATATATATAGTGTGATATTATGTATGTAAAGTTCAAGAAAATTAAGCAATATATTATTTGGGGATACAAACTTCAATATACTGAATGTAAAGTGTACTGAAAAGCAACAGAAAGAAAAAATATTAACATAGTAATCACCTTTGGTTGAAATGGGAAGAAGAGGGTTAGAAGCTGGACACACACGGAGTAGTCAAGATACTGGTGTTGGTTTTATTTTTTTCCCATGCGTTATTTATAATTTTTGTTGTTGAAATATTTTACTAGAGATATAATAAATAAGTTATTATTGTAGTGGGTATTTTGGTGCACTGTCTTGATACCCTCTTCAGGGCCAACACAACCAAACCTCAGCCACTGGGAATATCAGATGACAATATGATAGTTAACAGCAGTGTACCTCAATGGAAATTCCCCTTGGTATTAGAGAATAACTCCTTAAAATTATACTTCCTACAGTAGGAGAGCCAGCAGTCAACGACTAGTTGATAAGAGGCTGCAAAGGCCCAGCTTTCTTTCTACAATTTG
The DNA here is from genome assembly GCF_000951045.1 of Mandrillus leucophaeus. Classification (NCBI taxonomy): domain Eukaryota; kingdom Metazoa; phylum Chordata; class Mammalia; order Primates; family Cercopithecidae; genus Mandrillus; species Mandrillus leucophaeus. Next base: position 453,289 of record NW_012098177.1, read on the forward strand.
GTACAACTCTGAACAGCCATCCTAACTTAAGGATATATTAAATACAGCATTTACTGAGGCGTCAGATGCAACTTCATTTGCAGATCAGCATCTCCCTTTGCCTAATCCTACCTTGCTCATCAAGTGCAAAATGTCATGTTTTTGCAATTAATAAAATCATTGTATATTAGCCCCTACATTAATTTAGAATATAAACAGTATTAAGTTTTTCACCTTTGTTTTTGAAAGTTGGATTTTGTTGGATACAGAATTCTTGGTTGGCAGTTGCTTTTTCCTTTGCCACACTTGTGAATATATAATTATAATATCTGTTACTTCCATCATTTATGATGAAATATCAGCTGTCAATTGTATTCTTGTTCACCTATATGTGATGTGTCATTTTTCTTTTGCTGCTTTCAAGATTTTCTCTTATCTTTGGTTTTCAGCAGTATGACTGTGATGTGTCTAGGTATGGCTCTTTTTGTATTTACCTTTGGCTTTTGTTGAGCGTCTTGGGTCTGTAAGTTAATATTTTTCATTAAATTGGAGATTATTTCAGGCATTATTCCTTTGAATATTTTTTCTACCTTTTTGTCTTCTTCCTCTCATTCTAGAAGTCCAATTACATGTATTTAACATAAATGAAAACATATGTATATGTTAGACATAAATGCTAGAACATTTAATATTGTCCCATAGATCTCTGAAGTATTTTCACTTTTCTTTAGTCTTTTATCTCTCTATTATTTGAATAGGACAATTTTTATTGATTAATCTTCAAGTTTAGTGATATTTTCCTTGCTCATCTGAAACCTGCTGTTGAGCTCATCCTGTGAAGTTTTTATTTCGTTTTGGTACCTCTCAGCTATAGAATTTCTATTTTTAAAAATGTTTTTCTTTCCTGATTTCATTCCTTCTCTGTTCACTCATTTTTAAGATATTTGCCTTTAATTACTTGAGCATGTTTTTCTTTAACTCTTTGAACACTTTTTAAAACAGTTTTATTGAACATATTTTTTATCTGTTTTCAAGTCGTCGTGTGATAAATCCAGCATCTCAATCTTACAATCCATTTCTACTGACTTTTCTCCATTGAATATAGACAATAATTTCCTGTTTCTTTTCCCACTTAATAATTTTTGGTTGAAATTAGACATATCAGATAATATGGTGTAGTAACTCTGGATTCTGTTCTTTTGAGGGTCTTTAATCTTTTTCCAAATTTTAATAGATAATTAACTACCTGGATTCAAAACATGAAATCTTTCTCCCCTGTGGTATGCAGCTGCTAATGTTTATACACATGAAGACAAGATTCTAGAAAATTCAATTAAATCAGAAAAATGTCCTGAAAAAATTCCTGATTGATTGGTATTATGCTAACTAAACATCCTTATGATTCTCTGAAATGTTCACTGTGTTGAAAAGTTTACATCCCATCAGCAGAATTTATTAGGTTATTTAAGAAAGGCAAATTTTAAAAGTGGAAATAATTCTATTAATTTTTAATTGTATCACTACCTTTTTAAAAAGCCAGTTTTTTTACTTTTCAGCTTTAAGGTTTATTAAATTTTAATACTGGAAGGAACTGTATGACATTGATGACTTGTGTACTTTAAATGTCAAAGTTGGTAGACCACATACTTTGCTAAATAAACTCTCTGTTTTCAGGGAGGACTAAGCACCAGGAGTGAAATGTGTCTCTCATACCTTCTTTATTACCCAAGAATCAATCTTACTCGATGCGCAAGTATTCCAGACATTATGGAACAACTTCAGTTCATTGGTGTTAAGGAGATCTACAGACCAGTCACGTAAGTAGTAAATGTATTTCATGACGGGGTAATGTATTTCAGAGGAAGATGGGCTTTATTGTCATACTGTATCCATTACCACATTATAGAAATTTTTATGCACTCTGTTCTATTTGATTACTTTTAACTGGGGAGAGCAAGTAACCTTTTTCATTACTATGTCCAGAGGCCCCAAGACCACCCTCAGGTTCTGTGATTTGTTAGGAGTACCTACAGGACTCAGCAAATAGTTGTATTCATGGAAAACATTTATTATGATGAAAGCATACAAAGCAGAAAGAACAAAAGGAAAAGCTACATGAAGCAAAGTCCAGAGGAAAGCAGGTGCAAGCTTCCAAGAGCCCTCTTCCAGTGGAGTCACACAGAATGCACCAAATTCCACCATCATCAAATTTGACAACATGTATGGAACGTTGTCTATCGGGGAAGCTCATCACAGATTCAGTGCCCAAAGATTTTGGGGGGAACTAGTCATACAGGTGCGCTCTGCCTACCACTTACCAAAATTCCATACTTCCAGATGGAAAGCAGGTGTTCAGCATAAACTGCATTGTTGCACAGTCTAGGCACAATGAGTCACTCTTATCATTAAAGAAAGTTTATGCCCATATAGGAAATCGTCTACTATTTAAGTTTCCAGGCACCTGCCAAGGATTATCCTTGCAAGCAGGCCTTTCTGAGGTGGGCCTATTATTTAACTCTTTAGGTACAATTGTACTCTTTAGGTACAATTATAGGAGCTATTTAAGATATAATAAACAAGATTCATATTATCCCTGCCCTCTTGAGATTATATTCTGGAGTGAGGGAGAGGTAATAAACAAAAAAATAAATATGATATTTTAAATAGCAATAGATGTTATGAAGACAAAACAGTGAAGGAAGTATGTAGCTGTTGTCAATAGGATAAAGAAAGCCTCTCTGGGTTGATGGTATCTGAGCAGTGACCTCCATGATAAGGAGCCAGCTATAGAGATATGCAAATACTGCAAAGGAAAGAGCCAGTGTAATGACCCATGACCCTGTGGTTAGTCTGAAACTACCATGTTTGTGGAGCAGCAAGAGAGTGCATTTGTCTGGAGAAGGGTGAAGTATGGTAGAGAATAAGTGAGGACACATAAGAACAGGTGAGACCAGATTATTTAGGACTTTATGGGCAACATAAGACCTTGGGGCTTTAAGTGCAAAGGGAAGCAATTAAAGGATATAAATAAAGTCAATTTGGCTACTATGTTGAGAAAGGACTCTAAGAGGGCTAGACTGGAAGGAATATCAATCAGGAAACTATTGTGATTGTCTAGTTGAGGGATGAAGGTCACTTGTGCCAAGGTGGTGACACTGAGCTGATGAGACACGTTCCATTCTGGTTACCTTTTGAAAGGAGCACCCACAGGCTTGCTGATCAATGGCATCTCAGGGAGGCAGTGAAGGACAGAGTAGAGTGT
>NW_012098177.1:457094-460641 GCF_000951045.1 Mandrillus leucophaeus
TATTTAAGGAGAGAGTGAAAAAACATTCAGTGAGGATATGGTAAAATGCAGATGATGAAGGAGAATAGAAATATGATCAAGTTTTTGTGCCTACATATTACAGGATTATAAATTATGAACTGAGACTCACCTCTATTTTTGAATTAAATTTATCATTCATAGATAGGTTTTACTGGATTTTTATGCAAACAACAAAATAACCACTGGAAGAAATGCCTATTAGATATACAAATAACGAAATGCTTATATAAATTGGTTTATAGTTTACTAAAGTATTTTCATATGCATGATTTTATTTAATTCATTTTTACACAATTCCAACAGGTAGAGCAAGACATGCAATCCCAGCTTTATAGGGGAGGAAATAGAAACCAAGAGATTAAGAAATTATTCAACATTATATAGTACATAATAAAAGGGAGAGTGGGGTTTGTATGTAGTCTCTGATCTCTTTCTCTCCATACAATATGAACATATAGGTCAATGTATAAATATACATAAATATATAACATAAATAATTACGTATGTAAACAAATTAAAACAACAAAAATCCAAGCATCACATAAAATATCATTTTAAAAACACTAGGATATAATCTTGGTTTTCAAATATTGATGTTATATTGTTCCTTACTTAGCTTTGAGTAGTCTTTTTCTCATTTAGAATATGTTTTACATATTGAATGGAAATTTTCTAATCGATGGTTAATTTGAGAGAATGTTAAAAACAAAAGGATATTAAAAGCTGTATATTTGCAAGATGATTGAAATGCATTCTATGGCCTATTTTATTTTTTTTTAAGTTTAAATGGTATGAAGCCTCTAAAAATGCTCAGCTCCTGTTTCCCAATGAGCTCTGCCAGTGTCTGTAACTTTGGTCTCCCTCAGGAAATACTCAAGTTGGGTTTTCATCATTTGGAAAGACAGGAAGAATTGCTTCACAGAATAAGGCTAGTTTTGAGATGTCATTCTCCAGTGCCAAAAAAAAAAAAGGACAAAACCCATTTAACTTCATGGTTAAATTTATTCCTCAAAATTATGAGCAAAAAAGAGCCTCTATTTAAAAATACATGTTTCGACTTTAGATGAGACACTCAAATCTAGTTCATCACCGCAGTGACATAAATGATAGTGAAGGCCAAACTAACAAGGTGCTGGCTCAAAAATCAGAATGAAAAATGACTTAGGTGCTTTTTTTTCTGTTTTGCTTAAAAGAATATCACCAATTGGTATTCAGCATACAGTACTAAAAAGGAATATCATATAACATGAACAAAAATCTTCTATTCTGTGCTTTTCATATAATGATTAATCAGGTTCTATAATTTATTTTAAACATTCTATAGCAATCCTAGGAAGGATTGATAGAAAACATGAGACAACTACGTCTTGTCTCAATTTTATTGTCTGTTCTCGGGGGTGCTATTTCTGTCTGCCTCCTACAGATCTGGCAAGTCTTAGGGAAAAACAAAAAACTCACAAAGATCAAATAACAAATAGATAATGAGTTTAGATAAATTGTGTATTCCCTGTCGTACCATAAATCAAGACTGAATATATGCAGGTCTGGTGAGATATAAGTAATGGAAATTTCCTGTGTTACTGGTTCTGTTCCTAAAAAAGCATCCATAGCTGTTTCTCTTCCTCTGTGCAGGGAAAATCACTTTGTGTTTTTACTATTTAAAACTCACACATGCTTATTACAAAGAGTTCAGGTAATGCAGAACAAGTTGTTACAAAGAAGGCAAAAGCAACCACCTCAAATTCTACTCAAAATGAACATTGCTAACATGTTGATTGAATGTTATGCTAGACATCTTAATATGCATATATTTATATAAAATGAATTGATTAAATACTGTTACAAGATTATAATTTGTGCAGTAATTTTTAAAAACCATTGAATTTTAATTTTGTTTTAACTTATAAGAAAGAAACTAAAGTAAAACTGAACATTTGCTGAAGTTCAAATAAATGTTGTTGGTGGTGTTTTAACCACAAGAAATAATATTTTATAAAGAGGATCGCAAATGTTGACAAAATACGTTTTGTCAAGTTGTTAGATTCACTATATGTTTCAATTTTAGGTCATGAAAGATGAAGATGTTTATACTTTCACATTTTTCCCACTTCTGCTTTCTATACCACCAAATATTTATTATTTATATTATAATTACTATATTGTCAAGATTTTTAATGTTTACACTTAATTATGAAACTGTAATTCCCAGAATATTTAACATGACTTGTATGTATAAATCGATTCAATGATAACCCTAATTTTTATGATTTCTACATTAACGAGTTTTTAAATTTGAGTCATTAGAATTTTATCTTCAAGTTGTTTAATCAGTAAGGGCTTCTGAGTGCCTTATGCCTCAAGTTCTTTCACATGTGGGAATGTCTACGCTTTTATTTGGACAGCAGTTTGGCTGGATATAATATTTTGGGGTCATATTTCTTTCCCTTGGGAGATCTCTCTGGACCAATGGAATAATTTTTCCTTTACCTGTAGGATTCATAAGTCAAATTGAATACACTTTAGTGTTGAGCATCTGAATTAAGTTTTCCTGGAACACAAAGTGTTCTTATTTATTTATCTATTTATTCTAAAAACAGACAAACAAAAAACGGGATACATGTGCCGAATGTGCAGTTTTGTTACATAGGAATATGAGTGCCATGGTGGTTTGCTGCACCTATTGACCCATCCTCTAAATTCCCTCCCGTCACCCCCCATCCCCCAACAGGCCCCGGTGTATGTTGTTCCTCTCTCTGTGTCCATGTGTTCTCATTGTTCAACTCCCACTTAAGAGTGAGAGTATGTGGTGTTTGGTTTTCTGTTCCTGTGTCAGTTTGCTGAGGACATTGGCTTCCATCTTCATCCATGTCCCTTCAAAGGACATGATCTCATTCCTTTTTGTGGCAGCATAGTATTCCATAGTGTATATGTACCACATTGTCTGTGTCCAGTCTATTATTGATGGGCATTTTGGTTGGTTCCATGGCTTTGCTATTGTAAATAGTGTTGCAATAAACATACAAGTGCATGTGTCTTTATAGTAGAATGATTTATATTCTTTTGGGTATATACCAGGAATGGGATATTGCTGGGTCAAATGGTATTTCTGGTTCTAGATCCTTGAAGAATTGTCATACTGTCTTCCACAGTGGTGGAAATAATTTACATTCCCACCAACCGTGTAAAAATGTTCCTGTTTCTCCACAGACTCACCAGCATCTGTTGTTTCCTGACTTTTTAATAAATGCCATTCTGACTGGAATGAGATGGTATCTCATTGTGGTTTTGATTTGCATTTCTCTGATGATTAGTGATGTTGAGTTTTTTTCATGTTTTTTGGCCACATAAATGTCTTCTTTTGAGAAGTGTCTGTTCATATCCTTTGCTGACTTCTCGATGGGATTTTTTTTCTTGTAAATTTGTTTAAGTTTCCTGTAAGTTCTGGATATTAGACCTTTGTTGGATGGGTAGATTGCAAAAATTTTCTCCTATTCTGTGGGTTGTCTCTTTGCTCTGATGATAGTTT
>NW_012098177.1:460941-463519 GCF_000951045.1 Mandrillus leucophaeus
GGTCTCTGTTCTGCTCCATTGGTCTGTATATCTGTTTTTGCACCAGTACCATGCTGTTTTGGTTACTGTAGCCTTGTAGTATAGTTTGAAGTCAGGTAGTGTGATGCCTCCAGCTTTGTTCTTTTTGCTTAGGATTGTCTTAGCTATACAGGGTCCTCTTTGATTCCATAGATATTTAAAATAGTTGCTGCTAATTCTGTGAAGAATGTCAGTGGTAGTTTGATGGGAATAGCATTGAATCTATAAATTATGTTGGGCAGTATGACCATTTTCGTGATATTGATTCTTCCTATCCATGAAAATGGAGTGATTTTCCATTTATTTTTGTCCTCTTTTATTTCCTTGAGCAGTGATTTGTAGTTCTCCTTAAAGAGGTCCTTCACATCCCTTGTTAGCTGTATTCCTAGGTATTTTATTCTCTTTGTAGCGATTGTGAATGGAAGTTCATTCATGATTTGGCTCTCTGCTTGTCTATTGTTGCTGTAAAGGAATACTTGTGATTTTTGCACATTGATTTTGTATCCTGAGACTTTGCTGAAGTTGCTTATCAGTTTAAGAAGTCTTGGGGCTGAGATGATGGGGTTTTCTAAATATGAAATTATGTCATCTGCAAACAGAGATAATTTGACTTCTTCCCTTCCTATTCAAATATCCTTTGTTTCTTTCTATTGCCTGATTGCCCTGGCCAAAATATCGAATACTCTGTTGAATAGGAGTGGTGAGAGAGGGCATGCTTGTCTTGTACCAGTTTTCAAAGGGAGTACTTCCAGCTTTTGCCCATTCAATATGGTATTGGCTGTGGCATTGACATAAATAGCTCTTATTATTTTGAGATATTTCCATCAATACCTTGTTTACTGAGAGTTTTCAACATGAAGGGATGTTGAATTTTATCAAAGGCCTTTTGTACATCTATTGAGATGTGGTTTTTGACTTTGATTCTGTTTATGTGATGGATTATGTTTATTGATTTGCATGGGTTTAACCTGCCTTGTATCCCAGGGATGAAGCTGACTTGACTGTGGTGGATAAGTTTTTTGATGTGCTGCTGGATTTGGTTTGCCAGTATTTTATTGAGGATTTTCACATTGATATTCATAAGGAATATTGTCCTGACGTTTTCTTTTTTGTTGCATCTCTTCCTAGTTTTGGTATCAAGAAGATGCTGGCTTCATAAAATGAGTTAGGGAGGAGTCCCTCTTTTTCAATTGTTTGGAATAGTTTCAGAAGGAATGGTAACAGTTCCTCTCTGTATTTCTGGTAGAATTCAGCTGTCGATCCATCTGGTCATGGGAGTTTTTTGGTTAGTAGGCTATTAATTACTGCCTCAATTTCAGAACTTGTTATTGGTCTATTCAGGGATTCGACTTCTTCCTGGTTTAGTCTTGGGAAGGTGTATGTGTCCAGGAACTTACCCATTTATTCTAGATGTTCTAGTTTTTTTGCATAGAGGTGTTTATATTCTCTGATGGTAGTTTGTATTTCTGTGGGGTCAGTGGTGACATCCTCTTTGTCATTTTTTATTGTGTCTATTTGATTCTTCTCTCTTTTCTTCTTTATTATCTAGCTACTGGTCTATCTATTTTGTTATTTTTTTTTTTCCAAAAAACCACTTCCTGGATTCATTGATTTTTTTGGAGAGTTTTTCTTGTCTCTATCTCCACCAGTTCTTTTCTGATTTTAGTTATTTCTTGTCTTCTGCTAGCTTTTGGATTAGTTTTCTCTTGCCTCTCTATCTCTTTTAACTGTGACGTTAAGGTGTTGATTTGAGATCTTTCTAGCTTTCTGATGTGGGCATTTAGTGCTATAAATTTCCCTCTTAACACTGCTTTAGTTGGGTCCCAGAAATTCTGGTATGTTGTCTCTTGGTTCTCATTGGTTTCAAAGAACTTTTTGATTTCTGTCTTAATTTCATTATTTACCCAGGAGTCATTCAGGACCGGGTTGTTTGATTTCCATTAATTGTATGGTTTTGAATGAGTTTCTTAATCCTGAGTTCTAATTTGATTGCACTATGATCTGAGAGACTGTTTGTTTAATGATTTCAGTTCTTTTGCATTTGCTGAAAAGTGTTTTACTTCCAATTATGTGGTCGATTTTAGAATAAGTGCCATGTGGCACTGAGAAGGATGTATAGTCTGTTGATTTCAGGTAGACAGTTCAGTAGATGTCTACTAGATCCACTTGATCCAGTGCTGATTTCAAGTCCTGAATATCCTTGTTAATTTTCTGTCTTGTTGTTCTGTCTAATACTGACAGTGGGATGTTAAAGTCTGCCATTATTGTTGTGTGGGAGTCTAAGTCTCTTCGTAGGGCTCTAAGAACTTGTTTTATGAATCTGTGTGCTCCTGTATTGCGTGCATATGTATTTAGAATAGGTAACTCTTCTTGTTGAGTTGTTCCCCTTACCATTATGTAATGCCCTTCTTTGTCTTTTTTGATCTTTGTTGGTCTAAAGTCTATTTTGTCAGAGACTAGGATTGCAACCCCTGCTTTTTTTTTTCTTTCAATTTGCTTGGTAAATTTTCTTCCATCGCTTTATTTTGAGCCTATGTGTGTCTTTGCATGTGAGATGCAT
>NW_012098177.1:463569-479886 GCF_000951045.1 Mandrillus leucophaeus
TGGCTTCATAAAATGAGTTAGGGAGGAGTCCCTCTTTTTCAATTGTTTGGAATAGTTTCAGAAGGAATGGTAACAGTTCCTCTCTGTATTTCTGGTAGAATTCAGCTGTCGATCCATCTGGTCATGGGAGTTTTTTGGTTAGTAGGCTATTAATTACTGCCTCAATTTCAGAACTTGTTATTGGTCTATTCAGGGATTCGACTTCTTCCTGGTTTAGTCTTGGGAAGGTGTATGTGTCCAGGAACTTACCCATTTATTCTAGATGTTCTAGTTTTTTTGCATAGAGGTGTTTATATTCTCTGATGGTAGTTTGTATTTCTGTGGGGTCAGTGGTGACATCCTCTTTGTCATTTTTTATTGTGTCTATTTGATTCTTCTCTCTTTTCTTCTTTATTATCTAGCTACTGGTCTATCTATTTTGTTATTTTTTTTTTTCCAAAAAACCACTTCCTGGATTCATTGATTTTTTTGGAGAGTTTTTCTTGTCTCTATCTCCACCAGTTCTTTTCTGATTTTAGTTATTTCTTGTCTTCTGCTAGCTTTTGGATTAGTTTTCTCTTGCCTCTCTATCTCTTTTAACTGTGACGTTAAGGTGTTGATTTGAGATCTTTCTAGCTTTCTGATGTGGGCATTTAGTGCTATAAATTTCCCTCTTAACACTGCTTTAGTTGGGTCCCAGAAATTCTGGTATGTTGTCTCTTGGTTCTCATTGGTTTCAAAGAACTTTTTGATTTCTGTCTTAATTTCATTATTTACCCAGGAGTCATTCAGGACCGGGTTGTTTGATTTCCATTAATTGTATGGTTTTGAATGAGTTTCTTAATCCTGAGTTCTAATTTGATTGCACTATGATCTGAGAGACTGTTTGTTTAATGATTTCAGTTCTTTTGCATTTGCTGAAAAGTGTTTTACTTCCAATTATGTGGTCGATTTTAGAATAAGTGCCATGTGGCACTGAGAAGGATGTATAGTCTGTTGATTTCAGGTAGACAGTTCAGTAGATGTCTACTAGATCCACTTGATCCAGTGCTGATTTCAAGTCCTGAATATCCTTGTTAATTTTCTGTCTTGTTGTTCTGTCTAATACTGACAGTGGGATGTTAAAGTCTGCCATTATTGTTGTGTGGGAGTCTAAGTCTCTTCGTAGGGCTCTAAGAACTTGTTTTATGAATCTGTGTGCTCCTGTATTGCGTGCATATGTATTTAGAATAGGTAACTCTTCTTGTTGAGTTGTTCCCCTTACCATTATGTAATGCCCTTCTTTGTCTTTTTTGATCTTTGTTGGTCTAAAGTCTATTTTGTCAGAGACTAGGATTGCAACCCCTGCTTTTTTTTTTCTTTCAATTTGCTTGGTAAATTTTCTTCCATCGCTTTATTTTGAGCCTATGTGTGTCTTTGCATGTGAGATGCATCTCCTGAATACAGCATGCTAATAAAGGGTCTTGACTCTATCCAATTTGCCAATCAGTGTCTTTTAATTGGGGCCTTTAGCCCATTTACATTTAAGGTTAGTATTGTTATGTGTGAATTTGATTCTGTCATCATGCTGTCATTTGGTGATTCCACACACTAGTTGATGCAGTTTCTTCATAGTGTCATTGGTCTTTACAGTTTGGTATGTTTTCGCTGTAGCTGGTACCAGTTTTTCCTTTCCATATTTAGTGCTTCTTTCAGGAGCTTTTCCAGGGCAGGCCTGGTGGTGTCAAAATCCCTCAACATTTGCTTATCTAAAAAAGATTTTATTTCTCCTTCACTTATGAAGCTTAGTTTGGCTGGATATGAAATTCTTGGTTGAAAATTCTTTTCTTTAAGAATATTGAATATTGGCCCCCAATCTCTTCTGGCTTTAGAGTTTCTGCTGAGAGGTCCACTGTTAGTCGGATGGGCTTCCCTTTGTAGGTGACCTGGCCTTTCTCTCTGGCTGCCCTTAACAGTTTGTCCTCCATTTTGACCTTGGAGTATCTGATGATTATGTGTCTTGGGGTTGATCTTCTCTTGGAGTATCTTAATGGTGTTCTCTGTATTTCCTGATTTGCATGTTGACCTGTCTTTTAGGTTGGGGAAGTTCTCCTGGATAATATCCCGAAGCATGTTTTCCAGTTTGTTTCCATTTTCCCCATCTCCTTCTGGAACTCCAATAAGTCATAGGTTAGGTCTTTTTATGAAGTCTTATATTTCTTGGATGCTTTGTTCATTCCTTTTCATTCTTTTTTCTCTAGTCTTCTCTGCATGCCTTATTTCAGCAAGGTGGTCTTCAAATTCTGATATCTTTTCTTCTGCTTGGTTGATTTGACTGTTGATACTTGTGTGTGCTTCACGAAATTCTCATGCTGTGTTTTTCAGCTTCATCAGGTCATTTATGTTCCTCTCTAAACTGATTATTCTTGTTAGCAGTTCCTCAGCCTTTTACTAAGGTTCTTAGCTTCTTTGCATTGGGTTAGAACATACTCCTTTAGTTCAGCATAGTTTGTATTACCCATCTTCTGAAGCCTACTTCTGTCAATTCATCCATCTGATCCTCCATCCATTTCTGCGCCCTTGATGGAGAGATGTTGCAATCATTTAGAGGAGAAGAGGCACTCTGGCCTTTTGGATTTTCAGCATTTTTTCATTGAATCTGTCTCATCTTCATGAGTTTGTCTAGTTCTGGTCTTCGAGGTTGCAGACCCTTGGATGGGATTTTTGTGGGTGCTTTTTTTGTTGTCGTTGATGCTGCTGTTGTTGTTTCCTGCTTGTTTTTCTTTCAACAGTCAGGTCCCTCTTCTGTAGGGCTGCTGCAGTTTGCTGGGGGTTCACTTCAGGCCCTATTCATCTGATTTACTCCCACACCTGGAGATGTCATTCAAGGAGGCTAGAGAACAGCAAAGATGAGTGCCTGCTCCTTTTTCTGGGACCTCTGACCTTAAGGAGCACCAACCTGATGCCAGTAGGATTATGCCTATACAGGGTGTCTGACAACCCCTGTTGGAGATTCTCACCCATTTGGGTGGCACAGGGAACAGGACTCATTTAACAAAGCACTTTGTCCCTGGGTGGAGGGGGTGTGCCTTGCTGGGAGAAAACCCACTCATCTGGGCTGCCTGGATTCCTCAGAGCTACCAGGAGGAAAGGCTAAGTCTGCTGGTCCACAGGGACTGCGGCCACCCCTCCTGCTAGGGGCTCAGGGCTAGGGAGATCCAGCTTCTGTCCCTGAGCCTCCAGTTGGAGTCACTGGAGTTCCTCCAGGGAAGCCTCACCCAGTGAGGAAGGACGGGTCAGGGTCAAGTCTGAAGAGGCATTCTGGCGGAAGACTGCCACAGAGTGTGTGGGGCTGTGGGTGACAAATCTTGTGACCAAGCCATCCAGCCTCTCTGGCTCCAGCAGGGGAAAAGTACAGCCTGGAGCTATAGAGATGGATGTCGCCCTTCCCCCACCCAGAGAGCTTAGTATGTTAGGCAGTTGCAAGTCCCAGTGCTGGCTGTTGCTCCTCTCCTAAGGAGCTCAAACAGCTTAGACAGCAGGCAGCTGTGGTGCTGGTCGACCCTGCCCTCGGGAGTTCGGTAGGCTTAAGCAGATTCCAGTTGAGAGATTGTTGGCTAAGTTTATGTTTACTCTATAAACTCTCAAAATGTTCTTAAAATGATTTATTTTTCGTTCTTACCAGTAAAGTGTAAGAACTCCTGTTACTCAATATTCTTGGCAGCATTTTGTATTTTCAGTATTTTGCATTTTATCCATTTTAATGTGTATTGGTGGTATTTTCTTACGGCTTTATTTTCCATTTTCCTTGTGACTAATGATATTGAGCCTCTTTCACATGTTTATTGGTTATTGTAAAGCAGGTTCACTGTGCAGGTTGTCTGAGTCCAGTAAGAAAGATTGTACTTATACACAACAAGTTACATTAAATGGGTTTATTGCTTACACATAGGCCGCAAAAACAACAGAATCCTAGAATTTATTGTAAGCCAGTTCTCCAAAGCTCAGGAAATCTGCCTGGAATAGATGGAACCTCTACTGTACATGTCCCAGTTGCATTGCAGCTTGAAAAGCAGCCTATTCTTGGTTTTATATCCCGGGGCAATGTGAGATTCTAGGCTAAAGCATTGAAGTAATTCAATTAACAATTGAAACACTCTGTTTCCAGGGGAGTCTCTTAGTCACCTTGGGGTGTGATAACAAAATAGCTTAGACTGGGTAATTTATAAATTGACTGGGTAATTTATAAACTGGGTAATTTATAAACTACAGAAATTCTTGCTTATTGTTGTGGAGATGGGGAAGTCCAAAATCAAGGCACCACCAGTTTCAGTGTCTTCTGAGGGCTTGCTCTCTACTCCAAGATGGCATCTTCTTGCTGTGTTCTCACAGGTAGAAGGTACAATTGGAAGGTTCCCTCAAGCCTCTTTTGTAAGGGTACTAATTCCATTCATGAGCATGAAACCCTCTTGACCTGATCACCTCCTCAAGGCCCCACCTCTTAATACACTGCAGTGGAGATGAGATTTCAACATGAGTTTTGGAGGGACATGAACATTCAAACCCTATTGGGGGTACTGGAACAGAACCTGGGCTATTCCAGTCAGTCCCTTCCTATTTCAAGATTTTTGCATTTCCAGCACATTCTATAGTTATTCTTGAAAACTACAGGCAAAAATGAGAATGGATCGGATTGGTCCAGGGCCACTCAGAGAATTGTCCTAAAGTTTTATATATATATACACCCACATATATATGTGTATATATGTGTATATATATGTGTGTGTGTATAAATAAATATGTGTGTTTGTGTGTGTATACAGTCAGCCCTCTGCTTTCTCAGATGCAGAACATGGATTCTGCATCCATGGATTCAACCAACTTCAGATAAAACAAAGTTTGAAAAAATTCCATCTATATTGAACATGTACAGAATATTTTAATTGTCATCATTCCTTAACAATACAGCATAATAACCACCTACATAGCATTTACATTGTGTTAGGTATTATAAGTAACCCGGAGATAATTTAAAGTAGATGGGAGCATGTGCATAGGTTATATGTAACTACCACACCATTTTATATAATGTCTTGAACATCACAGATTTTGCTATCCTCAGTCCCCCATGGATACCAAGGGACAACTTTGTATTTCTTCTTAATTGTTTATTAGAATTTTTGTTCATCGTTAATTTAATTACTTGTTTTATTATTGAGTTGTAAGAGTTCTTTATACTTTGGAAGTAAGTTCTCTGTTGGATGCATGTTTACAGACCATTTCTCCCAGTCTGTGGTTTGACTTTCATTTTATAGCTGTATTTATTGCAGTTTGTTTCATCATTTTTTGGTTTGTTTTGTGCTTTTCATATCCTGCTTAAAAAATCTTTGCCTACCCAAGGGAAGACTTTCTCTTGTTTTTCCCCCTGAAAAGTTCACAGTTTTAGCTTTTACATTTAGGTGGATCCATTTTGAACACATTTTTGTGTGTAGTGTGAGGTAAATCCAACGTTCATTGTTTTTCATATAGATATCAAGTTGTGCAAGAACCATTTGATGAAAGAAAACTACCTTTTTACTATTCAATTACTTTGGAATATTAGCTGGAAAATCATTTGTCCATAAATTGGTTCTTTCTGGATTTTCTATTCTGTTTCATTGCTGTATATGTTCAGTCTTACTCTAAAACCAAATTTAATTATTATAGTTTTATAGGAAGTCTTAAATGTAGGCCTCCAAAACTTTGTCATTTTTTCCCAAAATTATTTTGATAGCGTAGGTTTATTCTATTTTCATACATATATTTAAATCAACTTGTCAATTTCATTTTTAAAAAAGGACCTGCTGGTATTTGATTGGGATTATACTGAATTTCTAGACAATTTGAGAGAATCAATATCTTAACAATATTGAGTCTTCTAATCTATGAACATGGTATGCCTCTTCACTTATTTACTGTTCTTTCATTTCTGTAAGCACTTTTTTGTGGTTTTTAATATAGAAGTTTTGCACGTTTTGTTAATTTTTTTTTTTTTAAGTTTTAGTTATCCTTGTCTACTAATTCTTTAATCTCTGTCATTTCAAGATCTTGGAGTATTGACTGATTTTTTCTTCTGGTTTAGATTCACATTTACATACTTGTTGATGTGTTTAATAATTTTTGACTAGGCATAGACAACAGGGCAGTATGCATGTTGTGTTAATTAGTACTAGGTTGTTTTTATTTCTTTAAAGAGCCTTGTTAGTGTGAGTCTAGAACAGATGTTTAGTCCGTGTAGTCAACAGAGACATTCCACTCTGGCTAGTTTGAGCTCAAATGTCTGTTAACTCTATACAGGCTCTGGGAATTGTTTAGGTTACAATCTTCTAGTTGTTCATTGCCCAGTCTTGTGGATTTTACCCTAAATATAGTTGACTTATTGATTAGTTACTGATTCAGAGGATCCTTATACAGATTTTTCCTCTGCAATAGTCTACCTTGAATACATAAGCTTCTTCAGACTCCCTTAACTCTGGTTTTCATCTCCTTAACTTATTGAGATTGTCATTTTCTGTTTCAAAATCGCCTTTCCTGCATTCTGGTCCAGAGAATGCTTCTAGGCAGAAAGCTGGGATGAACATAATATTCAAACACCTTATTTGTTTCCTTCCTTTGGGGGATCATAGTTCTATGCCATTTTCCAATGTCCAAACCAGCTGTTTCATATGGTTTGTTGAATTTTGAGTTTTTTACAGGAAGTTAATGTCAGTTACTTCAACATGGCCAAAAGTGGAAGTCTGTTATTGAATTTTTGTTCCTTTTGCTAGTTTTTGATCACATGTTTACTTGCTTGATGGATGGAGAGTCTGATATAGTTCATTTAGCTATAAGTACATGGACACTGTTTCTTGGTTAGATCTTCCATCTCTCTTCCTTCCTCCTCCTTCACTACCCTAAGAAAGACACTAGCAATAAAACTTTTAAAACAGGAGTCCAGAGAGGCTCAGATAAGAAATGTAACCACAGATTATCTTTCTCCATCTGTTTTTCAGTTTATGTAGAACAGGGGGACCAAGTATAAAAATCATTAAACTTTTAAAATTTCCATTGATCAGTTTGAATTTATAAGAATAAATAGCTTTATATTTCACTTAAAAATTAAAAAAATTACTCTACCATGGTGTATTGCAGTAAACTTTGCTATCTTCTTAGAAAAACATGTCTCAGAGTTTAGATGGAATTTACAAAGGAAAATTACCCATCAATATTAAAGCATAATAGTAACACTGTTTTTTATCAACTACAGTAATATATATATAGTGCCATTCATTTACATGTATGTATGGGTAGACATTTACACACTGACAAGATATGAAGAAATATAACTGTTTTTATTTCTGTAACATTCCCAATTATTTCTAACTAATCCCCAAACCCAGTAAAAGCAGAAATACTTGCTACTTTAAGGTTACCTGTTTCTGGTTTAAAGCTTAGTCTTTTTGGAAAAAAAGTATTCAGGATAAATATTCATTTTTTCTGTCTGCTCTTTTCTCTAGAAGATAATTTGAAAGTGTGTAGGATAGGCTAAGAATATTAGAGATGACAAGTAGGATGTTTATTAGTATAAAGTTATTATAGAACACGGACCTAAACCAAGTTAGTAGGAGTGGAAAGGAGATGATAAATATGAGACAAAGATGCCATCTCAGAAAGGTTGATGACCACATCCCCAGGTCACCCAGCCTCTGTCATTGTGTCTCCAACATACGAGCCATTGGGCTTGGCCTTTCTACGTATCTGTTCTAAAAATCGGCAAATAGGGTTACACCTCTTGTGTCACTTTATGTTGGGCAATCTCAGTAATAGGCAATTTGCTAAATTATTATAGCAACAAAGTTTTTTAAGATTTCATCTGTGTATAATGGTCACACTATACACTCTAACCAGCCAGACGCCAGAGGCTTTAGGCCGCCTAAGCACCATAGTAAAGACTGTAGTGCCACCTTGTGGTGTTGGTGTTTCAGATGGTTACAGACTGATGATTTTCCCCTAGCATTTCTCTGGTTATAAAATTGATTTTCTCTTTTTCAAATTAGGCATTTTATCTTTTTGAAAAGTAAATTTTATTTTTAATTATTGACTTAAAATCATCAATAGCTGTAGCTTTTAGAGCGTTTAAAAGGACATTGTATGCAAATATAAAAACTTCTTTCAAGTCAAGTTTTTGCTTTATACTAATTCTGGATTGTATCTCTATAAAATTGTCACAATATGTTTAATTTTCAAATGCTGTAGATTTCAGGTTGTTGCTAGGTATGTTTAATATGATGCTGATTGTTCTTACTTTATGGGGCTTTGCTTTAAGGTCTTTGTATAAAATTATGCATTTAAAAACTCAACAAAGATATATATTCATTCTAATTAAAGGAAGTTACCAAAAATGTAAAGATCTGCATATATTACCTATTTTCCTCATTGTCTCACTGATTAGATATGGAAGAAACATTTCAAAGTTAGACTTAAAAATTATCTTTGTAACTCCAAAAAATTAATAAAGAATGTTTAATTTACTTAAGAAGATGATATTCAATGTGCCTGAGTGGGTTATGTATGTCAGAGAGAGATAAAGAGAGAGAGAAATGACATAAATGAATTTAAAAATTGTGAAGATTAATGTATGTTTTTCAGCTGAGATTATTTGGTAATTATAGAAATTACTGGAACATCTTGGGATGTTATGGGTGCCAAATACTTCCTAGTCACCATGATAATTTCCTGCAAGGTCCATGGATTAATGTAAAATTTTGTGATATGCCAACACTTACACTTTTCCGTTTTTCAGGAATCAATAATATTATATTTAATGAAAGATAACACCTGAAAAGTATCTTTTCAAGCAAGTCACGTCTTTCACTTTTTCACTTCACTTTTTCTGTCATGTTTTCTGTCTGCTCATGTCATAGTTGTGATTTCTTTCTCCTTTCTTGGATATTTAGTATGTGATTTTTTGAGTGGCAGATGAAGGCTGAGTGTAATTCTATAGACAGTATTTTTTTTTTCTCAGTACTTTAAAAAATTTCAACTTTTATTTTAGGTTCAAGGGATGCATGTTCAGGTTTGTTACAGTGGTATACTGTGTGAAACTGAGGTTTGGGGTATGAATGATTTCATCACCCAGGTAGTGAGCCTAGCACCCAACAGGTAGTTTTTTAATTCTTGTCTCCCTCTCTCCCTCTCTCTCTAGTAGTTCCCAATGTGTGTTTTTCCCATCTTTATGTCTATGTGTACTCAATGATTAGATCCCACTTCTATGTGAGAACAAGTGGTTTTTGGTTTTCTGTTCCTGTGTAATTCACTTAGGATGGTGGCCTCCAGATGCATCCATGCTGCTGCAAAGGACATGATTTCTCTCTTTCTTTGTGGCTACATAGCATTCCATGGTGTATATATACCACATTTTCTTTATCCAGTCCACCTTTGATGGACACCTTGGTTGATTCCATGTCTTTGCTATTCTGAATAGTGCTATGATGAACATACGAATGAATGCATGTGGTCTTTTTGGTAGAACTATTTATTTTCCTTTGGATATATAGCTAGTAATAGGATTGCTGGGTTGAATGGTAGTTCTGTTCTAAGTTCTTTGAGAAATCTACAAACTACTTCCACAGTTGACTGAACTAATTTATATCCCCACTAACAATGTATAGGCATTGTCTTTTCTCTGCAAACTTGCCACTATCAATTATTTTTTTGCGTTTTAATAATAGCCCTTCTGACTGGTGAGATGGTATCTCACTCTGGCTTTTATTTGCATTTTTCTGATGATTATTAGTGATGTGGAGCATTTTTTCATGTTTTTGGCCTTATGTATGTCTTCTTTTGAGAAATGAGTAAAATTTTCGAAACATTGATTGCATCATGTTTTTTGTTGTATTTATCTTCTCACTTAGCGAAACCAAAACAGAGCAACCAGCAGGGGTCAGGCTTTTATAGTGTATGGATTTGAACTTTCCATCTCTCACAGTGTCTTTTAGGAACCTGCAGGTTTCTTGATTACACCATTAGCATTGTACTCTTCAGAAATGAATACTTACCAGTTAATTTGTTAACTAGAACCAAACCAAATTAGTGTAGAATTGTGAGGCTCCGTAGAAGCTTTCTGAGACAAAATTATTTGTTTAACCTTTGACCGGGCATGGTGGCTGACACCTATAATCCCAGCACTTTGAGTGATGGAGGTGGGAGGGTTGTTTGCTCCCGGGAGTTCCAGACCAACCTGGGCAACATAGTGAGACCCCATCTGTATTTAAAAATATAAAATTAAAAATAAAATTATTGCCAATCTGCTACTAAAAAAAATAAATATCATTCTTTAAAAAGATTTTATTTGGTACATTTCTTCTAGTAATCGCTGATGAGCTCATTAACATTTTGCATTAGGTTATCTATGTGTATGAAAATGAGTGAGTGTGAGATCTATTTTAGGATGTTGAAAAGTAAAGGAAACATGTAATGCATTTGTTCTGAATATGACTAATTGTGTCTTTTAAATTCAGGACCTGGCCTTTCATTATCAAAAGCCCCAAGCAATATAAAAACCTTTCTTTCATGGATGCTATGAATAAGTTTAAATGGACTAAAAAGGAAGGTCTCTCCTTCAACAAGCTGGTCCTCAGCCTGCCAGTGAACGTGAGATGTTCCAAGACAGACAATGCCGAGTGGTCGGTAAGCTCTTTTTAACCTCTGACAACCCAGATGACACATTTTATCTGAATCTATTACAGGAAAACCTAAGGAGAAGACAAATATCCATAAATCCAGGGGTCCAGTTGCCTTTTAATGTCTGATAATTTTTGTTCAGTGATTACTTGGGTTGACTGAAAACTCCTCATTCTACCCCCTTTCAAGAGATACGTTAGTTCTAAAACTAAGATTGGGATAGAGCAGGAACAGGCTGGAATGAGTGCTGCAAAAAGCAATAGAGCCTGCTTTGTATTCTTTTCCAAAGGCATGCCTGGTCCTCTTTTCCATTGCCTCCTAAATCCTAGGTTTCTGACTCCCCCAGTGTGTGACTCCTTTGGTAACCACTCGTGCCTCCTTTATCCCCTGCAGAAGTGTGGGCAGCTGAGCGTGCTTGGTCACTGCCCTGCTTTAAATCAGATGTTCATTTGCATTCTTTGTGCTTCCGTTTTCAGATTCAAGGAATGACAGCATTACCTCCAGATATAGAAAGACCCTATAAAGCAGAGCCTTTGGTGTGTAGTACGTCTTCTTCCTCTTCCCTGCACAGAGATTTCTCCGTCAACTTGCTTGTGTGCCTTCTGCTACTCAGCTGCACGCTGAGCACGAAGCGCTTGTGATCAAAATTCTGCTGAACTTGACAATATTTTCTATGATCTGAACCTGTCATTTGAAGTACAGGTTAAAGACTGTGCCCACTTTGGGCATGAAGAGTGTGGAGACTTTTCTTCCCCCTTTTCCCTCCTTCCTTTTTCCTTTCCATGTTACACGAGAGGCATCAATCAGGTTCTCTTCTCTTTCGTAGAAATACCTGATGTTACATATACATGGTCAAGAAAATAAAACTGGCCTGACTTAAGATAACCATTTTTAAAAATTGGGCCATCATGTGGAAATGTTCTTTATTTCCTACTACATTCTGTTTTATTTAAATACTTATTGTTGCTATTTCACTTTTTGACTTGACTTTTGTATTTCTTTAAAAAATTCCTTCCTTTTAAAAAATATAAAAGGGATTCCAGTTTTCTTCTTCTTTCTTGTTGTTCTAGTATGACTTTTCAAGTGTAACACCGTTCTTCCTGTCTTTAACATTGTCCAGTTCTGGTCTTTTCTGTGAACTACCACTGGGCCCCTTACCTCAATGCTTTTTGTTGATGCCCACTCTGGTTCCCTTGTTTATCTGAGTCTGTTGGTACCCCAAATGACCCCACACCCATCTTAAAGTACTTTTTTTCACCTTCCCTGTTTAGTACTGGCCAGATGAGTTTTTCCTAGCACTCTGTCACTATCTGAAAAGAAAGAGGCTGTGGGAAACACAGAAATGGTATGCATTAATAACTGATTATAGGCTGAAGAGAAAAAAATGTAGCTGACTGCAAACCCAGTGCTGTGAGGGGACTTGTATAAGGTTCCAGGTCAAAGACAAACCGTGTGAGCCAGTCCAGAAGGGTGTAAGTTCTCTGAATATTCCTTGCTGATTGTTGGGTGACACATGTACCACATACTGGCTCCATTTAAGTCATGGTTCTACTGTAGATTTATTTTTATATTAGTTAATAAATGACTTAAAATCGTCAGCAGTTGAAAATCTTGTCACTCTTTTGGTTTTCTTTATATAACTCAGTCAAATCTTTTTTTATGTCCTGTCCTCATCTCTTAAGCTAAATCTGTTTGGATCATATTAATAAACTAAATGAAATTACATTTTTGTGTGGTATTTTATACACTCCTTAAGAAAAATAAGTGATTCAGTCCTAGCATTGACAGTAAAAGTCAATTAAGAATGTTGCATTTTCCATTCCATTTTGAAGCCCTTTTTGCCCCACAATGTCTTCAACACAAACCATATTGCCTTTTAAATAAATATGTTTCAGAGTATTTCCTTCTTGATTCTTAGAACTTGTACATTTGATGAAATGTTTTTAATATTTATGAGGTATATTTTTGAATTTACTTTATTTCTTTTGGTTTATTTTATAAGTCCTATTTCACATTCTATGATTTTCCATTCAAATATTTACATGAGAAATATAATTCCAAATGCTCCCTATTTGAAATTTTATGTTGATTTTTACTTCAGAATTTCTGAATTTGATGTATCAAAGTCAAATGATTTCCTCTTGAGATTCTGTAATATTTGTTATTACCAAGAACAAATATTCTGTAATATTATATTTGTTCTTGGTAAGGAAGGTGAACATACCAGCTAGAAGAAGGTAAATAGCTTTGGAATCTTACATTTATGGAGCCAGGCCAGGGAATCTGTTCCACTGATGTTACTAAGAAGAAAGTTGACATTATTCTTCTGGAAATTCTCATGAATACATGTGATTTCAAGGAATAGACTCTGTTTCAAATTAGGATAGGTTATCTGTTGTAAGTTCTATAGAATCCTGATTATATTCTAAGTTGTTTGATCTTATGTTGAGCACACCTTCCTGAATAGCCAGGTTTTTTATTACACTTTTTTCAGAGACGCTTTTAATTGCTTTCCTGGATTAAATAGCATCTCCTGACGCCTAGGCTGTCAGGCACAAGTCCCCGACACTTCGGGGAGAATGGAGTCTCCATGTACGACGGTCCCTGGTTGGATCCTTAGGTTCAGAGAGTGTGGAGAAGACATATCTGGTGAAACCAATATTCATCAGTGCCATGTGAAATTGAAGGTATACTAGGTGATCTTTTTTTTTTTTTTTTTTTTTTTCTGAAGGGGGCTCAGGCAGAATCAAAGGAGTCCTAGCAGTGATAAGAGTGATGTAGTCAATAAAGGTAGACATTTTTTTTTTTTTTTTTTTTTTCTGAAGGGGGCTCAGGCAGAATCAAAGGAGTCCTAGCAGTGGTAAGAGTGATGTAGTCAATAAAGGTAGACATATTAATAGCTTTGGACTTTGTCCTAATGGCTCCAGAGGCCAATGATGGTTTGCAAACAAAAGGACATTTGGAAGCAGTATGTAATGGCTATGTATAATTCGCTCAGCTAAACTCACTATTGGGTATCAAAGTCATTTCAATTTTTAATATAAGTATTGCTGATTTAACAGCTTTGAAATTAAAACTTTTTTATATCCCTAAGTATTTTCTTACATTTAGGTCATAATAAGTGGAATTACAGAAATAATCATTGCATATTTCAAGAATTTTGAAGAAATATTGCCAGATTAACTTATTCTCAAATGGTTTGGAAAAATATCTATCTATCTATCTATCTATCTATCTATCTATCTATCTATCTATCTATCTATCTTCTATCTATCTGGCATTTGTCTATTTATCTACAGAGAGAGACATGTGAAATGATAATAATGGGTGAGTCTGGTTGGAGAACATAAGATTTCTTTGTACTATTGTCACAGTTTTTTAAGTTTGAAATTATTTCAGAATAAAAAGCTAGAAACGCAAAACATATCATGAAGCATCCAGCTACAGCACAGTGATCCAGGTAGGTTTTCTTCCCTATGCAGTATTCCTACATTTTGAGGTGGTAAAGAGAGAGAGTGGATGGTGCTTACTCCTCAGATGCCCCTGAAAGAAAGAAAGAAAGAACGAAAGAAAGAAAGAACGAAGGAAGGAAGGAAGGAAAGCGGGAGGGAGGGAGAGAGGGAGGGAGGAAGGAAGGAAGGAGGGAAGGAAGGAAGGAAGGAAGGAAGGAAGGAAGGAAGGAAGGAACGAACCAAAAAACAGAGGGCTTGAGGGACCCAGGGAATGAGGAAAAATCCCAAAAACTAAAAAAAGAAAAAAAGAAAAGGAAGAGGTGTTGCAGGCTGGAAATCTGCTGTCCCTCTAATTATAAACCTAATGTGTAATAATGCCCATTTGCTAAAGAAAATTTAGACAAGTATGATAATTTTTTAAATAATAAAATCTGTTAATCCTATTGCCCAGAGAATAAATAAAACCTGTTAATAAATAAAAATAAATAAAATATGTTAATTCTATTCCCCACTTCTAACTTTTATGTGCATATGCTTCTAGTATATGTCCGTGAAGGTGTGTGTGTGTATTCATATATAGATGGAGATATAGATGTTAGGTAACACTAGTTTCTGAAACAAATTCCAAAATATCAATGCTTTAACACAATGAAGTTTATTTTGTATTCAATTAATTGCTCAATGTGTGTGATTCACTTGGTCACTGGCTTTCCTTCTTGTGGTGGTTCCGGGACCCAGGATCCTGTGGCCTTATCATTCCTAGGGCCTCAGGGTCATCTGCATTCAGCCTGCTAATAGAGAAGGACCTGATCTGGAAAGGGCAAAAATCAATTCCACTTTCACCATGTTGGTTAAAATAAATCACATGGTCTCATTGAAATGCAAGAGGGGCTAAGAATGTCATCTCTCTCTGGGTACCTGTAGAATGACAACACTACAGAAAGAAAGCCATCCCTGCTGCAATATATATTTTCAGTAAAATTGACTTTCATCTACTCACATGATTCCAAGATTTTTGAGTTTTAAAAACAATGATCAAACCAACATAGGGTTGTCAACTATATGTTTGGCAAAATAGGATACTAAACAGAATAGTTATTGTTTATTTAATAAATCAACAAATTGTATCGAGTTTATGTTGAACCATGTTCTGTACTACAGTGTTGGGCTTACAATTGTAATGAAGCCCCATAGCTGAGTACACTAAACCTCCTATCACCAACATTTCATTTTACAAATTGGAAGGATTCAAAATAAATATCAGTTATTCAAACTGAATAAATTTAGCTTTACGGAAAGCTTACATCATCATCATGGACCATCCTTTCTCCGTAGATTATTTGGGCTATGAACTTAGTTTATATCATTTTGATCATCTTAGCCCTACAAGACTTTAACTGACAGTTGTATCTAAATCCAACATAGTCAAACCAGTATTTCATGAGTAGAAAATGGTCAATTGAACAGGCTCATGGCAGCATCCATTACTCCCCAGGCCGGAGCTGTGATCCATGGAAAATATGAAGAGTCATGGAACACTGTTACAAACTTAAACAGGCTTACTGCATGGCGTCTCTGTCTTAAATATAATGATGTGCATTTGAAAGTCCAAGAAGAGTTATATAGTATGGAACATTTCTCAAACTCATTTCACCAAACCCCTGTTGTGGGTGAGCAATGTTCCCAAAGGAACACACTCTGGGGCACACAACTTTCTGAGCAGAGCATGTCCAGGTTTCTTTAACAAGTTCTTGGAAACTTCCAAACTGTTCATGGGCAACTATAAAACATAGCCCAACAGACATAAGCCTGTCACTTAGGTTCATGGTCTATTCCTTATTGGCTGTGCTATTTTGCCAATAAACAAACACATCCTCTATTATTATTATTATTATTATTATTACTAAGAGAAAGGACTCAAGCAATCCTCCCACCACTGCCACCTGAGTAGCTGGGACCACAGGTGTGCACCACCATGTCTGGCTATTTTTTTTTTTTCTGTTTTTGGTAAAGACAGGGTCTCCCCATGTTGCCCAGGCTCATCTCAAACTCCTGAGCTCAAGCAATCTATCCTCCTCGGCCTCCCAAAGTGCTGGGATTATAGACTTGAGCCATTGTGCCTGGCCCTCTGCTTTTTATTAATCTAGAGTGGTACAACTTACAGAAAAAAATGAAAAAACAATTTACCATTTTCTAAAGGAAAATG
>NW_012098177.1:480436-498462 GCF_000951045.1 Mandrillus leucophaeus
GATTACAGGCGTGGGCCACCGCGCCCGGCAAAA
The DNA here is from genome assembly GCF_000951045.1 of Mandrillus leucophaeus. NCBI lineage: Eukaryota > Metazoa > Chordata > Mammalia > Primates > Cercopithecidae > Mandrillus > Mandrillus leucophaeus. The sequence continues at coordinate 480,470 of NW_012098177.1, forward strand.
AAGCAACTTTTAATGAAAGCTGTTTTGTAGGGTTCCCTTCATTGTCCTTTGATTAACAATAGCATGAGGACTCTATGGCCTCAATCTAAGGTTTATTTAATAATGCCATTTCTTTTCCAGTTTCTTTAATATTTGTTGTGGAATTGATATAATGTGACAAAAAGGAATTTGGGGGGAATAATATACAAATGTAAAATGAAAGCGTGAATTACACAAGTTTCCCTCTTATTTTTTAATAATCCATTAAATATTGCTAATCAAAATAATGCCATCACAAAGAACACATGGGAAATAAAGGGGAGAGGGGGACCTTGTGTATTCAACAAGGGATGTGTTTCTCCCTTACAGCCATTAGACGGCTTACTGCATATCTGGTATCAATCCTGCCGGCGTTGGCTTGGAGGTGTTACACTTCTCAAAGGACCCGCCCCAGCCCTTCCCAGCCTACCTACTTCTTTGCCTATTGCCTTTATTTTTTTTGCTAATTCTAAATTCATATTACCTTAAGCTTCTTAAAGATTTCTAAATCTCCCATTTTTATGGTTAACAGAGATTTTCTAATGTCTGTTCTTTGCTTAAGTGACATGTGGTTGTACAGATGGATTCTGCAGGAAAGTCCATATGCAGCCTTTCAATAATTTTAAAATAATTCTTCTTGAGGGTTGAGCTCTAAGATCAACCTTAAGTCTCCTAACCTTTTACTGTAATGATTCTAAGCCTCTTTTGAAATGTTCCAAATCGTTAGTTTGTTGTAGCTTGCATTTTATACTTCACCTTCTATTTTGAGATTACTGTGCTTAGATTTTTAACTTCTTGTTTTTTTATCTTCAATTTTTTGTTTTTAAATTTAATTTCCAGTATTAATTCTAATCATTTTAAGCAGTTTTTTTTGCTAATCTTTTAATTATGTAGCCCATTAGTTATTTTAAGAAGATATACTTCTTTATTTTAATAACAGCTTGAGGAAGTGCCTATTGTGAGCAGTGGTGAGAATGTACTTTATAGACAGAAAAAGTGAAGGAATTTTTTTCCCTTAGTACTCCCTGCATTTCCTGCATTTACATCGCTGGCTCCCTGTAATGAATTTCCCAGGCCAAATGAGGATTCTGCAATAAACTTGCCTAGTCATTTGCTAATCTTGCTAGAGTCAGAAGCACCATGGGATACCACTCAGATGGGATACTGGAATTGCAAGAATGGAATTGCTTTCCATAGACCATTTAGTTCTCGTATGAAGAACTGTGTTCTTTAATACTCCATTGTCTCCAAATGACAAAATCATAGGGTTTGGAGTAGACTATAACAATTTCCTTTTCCCAGTCAGGAGCTGTCTATGTGCAGTGCACTTGGAGAAATGAGCAATGCATTTCTTGAAAGCCCTCTCTGGAAGTTGCCAGCTTTCTCCTCTTATTTGGTGATTTCTAATTAGACAGAGAACTTTTCCCTTTCCTTCTTTTAAAATCTTCCTTTTTTTTATCGTTAACAGAGATTTCCTACAGTCTGTTCTTTGCTTAATTGACATGTGGTTGTACATATGGATTCTGCAGGAAATCCGTATGCAGCATTTAAATAATTTTAACTTTTCATCAATCATTCACCCTTGAACCAGTCTGCTACATACTTGAAATACATGAGTGAACAAGAAAGCTAATGATAAAATCTAGTGAAGAAAACACAGACTATAGTTATACATTTTTTTAAAGTCTCATTTATGAGTCCTCTTTACTTAGCTGATACAGCATCAGTTCTGGTGGCCATGGGGCATAATTTCTTTTCACATATAGTGTACATATTTACTTGTCATAATCTTTGACATATATATTGTGTTCAATTAAGTATTGTATTTGTTCTCAATGTTAGTGGTATTTTTAGAACTATCATATTTTCTATGTAATAGAAAATATAGAAAAGATACGAATTCTTCTGTATTAGAAATATTAGTTATTTTAAGAAGATATACTCTTTAATAACAACTTGAGAAGTGCTTAAGCTGATTGTGAGCAGTGGTGAGAATGCACTTTGTAGGAAAAAAAAGGGAGGAATTAAAAAAATTGTTTAAGTGGAAGAATTCTTCTAAATATAGAAGAATTTATTTACATCCAATAATTTAAAAGATCTTTCTTTAAGTAAGATATGTTTGCATCTCCAATAAGAATATTATTTTATATTATTTGGATTGATTCGACTCTACCTAATTTATAAATTATTATTCTGAGCACTCTACCTGCAGGAGTGAAAGGGAAAGGTGGGATTAGTGAGCATAGGGTCTGTGAAAAAGGAGAATCTTGATTCTGTACCGTAGCTAATTTTGCATATCTACAGAAAAACACTTGGAATTGTTATACAATGCTTAGTCTCCAGGTAATAGTACCTTTAGTACTTACTCTCATGTGAAGAACTGACATTAAATCTTTGTCTTACTTCATTACCATGAACAAAGGATTGATTTAAAGTTGAGCCGAGTACAATGAAGAAGCTAGAATAAAATATTAATTAAAAAAAATCATTTTAAAATAGTTATTTAAAAATGTATGCATATTAGACTACCTAATGTGATTTAACCAAAAAGCTTTCACGTTTCTCTTTGCAACCCCTGTAATGTTTTTAGCACAGTCAATTGCATAGAGTGATTTTATTATAAATATTAGTTGAATCGCTATGAAATTGTGTAGTTTTGGATAATCTCCAAGGATGTTTTAAAAATTTCTTTTAAACAGTACATTGCCAAAAGCCCAATAGGCTAAGTGGGGCTTAGCATAAATATGCTTTTTATAGCTCTTAAAAATATGAATTTAGAGTGTTTCGTATCAATGTGATATAGAGCATGTAATGTCAGATTAAATAAATCAAGCTTTCCCATATAAACCCCTTTCATGGGCCATCTTATTGCTGGTAGAAAAACACAGTAAACAGAACTATAAGACTAGCTCGAGGCTATGTCTTACAGGCAGGGTTCACTTTGTTAAAATCGATAACCATTCATGTGATTTAGCTTCATGAACTCAGAAGCCTACAGGATAGATGATAAAGCCGTGCTCATTTCAGGCTGCTACTTGAAATTCCAAAAGTAGATCATCATTATTTGGTAATGGGAAAGGTAACACATTACATCTTAGTGTTATTTCTTCCTGAGAGAGAAGAAGTACAATGGGAATGTGGTGAAGATAGGAAGGCTGGAGGCAATGAACTGGTTGGCATACTCTGGGGGGAAAAATGAACCAGACTGCCTGCAAAGGCAATGGGTGCTGAAAAGGAGTTTAAGACAATTTCCTCTCCCTTTTGTTATGCTAGCACTATATTCGTGCATAAGCTGCACATCCAAGATTTTCAAGATGATTTGCATTCAATGATTCTCTCTTGGTATCCATAAAAGCAGCAACATATTTATTCCAGTGTAAAATGAGAGTCCATGGATTAACAAGAGGGAAAACAGAATTCAGATTTTAAAATGCCCTTCTCCCCTGCCCCCATACACAAGAGAAACATTTTCTTTCAGTCTTCTGCAACTAGAGATGGACTTGATTAAGCAGCAAGATTATGGGATAAGACATAAGAGATGCTCCTTCTCCCTTTTGGTGGCAGGTGTGACTTTACCAAAGAACAGAAGAGGTGACATATCATTGAGATCCTTATTTGATTTTAAAGAACGTAAGTCCCATTGTGTGGGCAGATGCCCAGGCAGCTATAGAAACACATCATTCCTGTAGGGCCCAGCAGTCTGGTCTCACAGACAGAGCAGCAGCCTAGAATGTGAGCAAACACTGTGGCCCCACACCCACAGATTCCTCACCAGTCTTTCCTTCTTCCTTGTTTCCTCCCCACCCTTCCTTTCTACTGCTCCATTTCTCCATTCATTTCCCTGTCTTTTATTTCCACTCCCTCAGCTAGACAGTACATATTTATTGAATGTCAGTGTTTGCCAGGCCATAAATAATACACATTTTCTGACCTTCTAGACCTGACAGCATCGTTGGAGAGAAAAATAATGAACAATAATCACACAACTACTACTATACATATACCAGAATAACTAAAACAAACAAATAAAAAACTGGAAAATGCTGATGAGGACATGAAGTAGTAATTTGTAGATTTCTCACACATTGCAGGTGGGAATATAAAATAGTACAGCCACTTTGAAATAAGGTTTGCAGTACCTTATAAAATTAAGCGTATATTTACTGTACAACACAGCCATCATACCCCTGAGTATTTACACTAGAGAAGTGAAACCTTATGTTCATATATAAACCTTTATGAATCCTCATAGCAGCTTTTAAAATAATAGCTGAAAGCTGGTAACCAACCAGATGTTCTTCAATGGATGAATGGATAAACAAACTGGAGTACATGCAACCAATGAAATATTACTCAGCAATAAAAAATGAATGAACCATTGACACACAAAACAACTTGGATAATTCTCAATGGCATTACACTAAATGAAAAAGACAATCTCAATAGGTTACATAAGATATGATTCCATTTGTATAATATTATCACAGTGACAAAATATAGCCCAGAAGAACATACGAGTAGTTGCCAGGGATTAGGTTGGGCTAGGGTTTGATTATAAAGAAATAAAATGAGGAAGTCTCTTTGTGGTAGTGTCTTGCCCTGTTGAACCCACAGAACCCACAGCTGGCATCTTCCCAGAAGCAGTGCTGGGGAGTTCCCACAAGGGAGAGCCCCAAACTGTCCAGAGAAGGGGCTGGTTGGGGTTCCAAAGAGAGAAGCACTTGTAATCCCAGCACTTTGGGAGGCCGAGACGGGCGGATCACGAGGTCAGGAGATCGAGACCATCCTGGCTAACACGTGAAACCCCGTCTCTACTAAAAAAATACAAAAATTAGCCGGGAGAGGTGGCGAGCGCCTGTAGTCCCAGCTACTCGGGAGGCTGAGGCAGGAGAATGGCGTAAACCCGGAAGGCGGAGCTTGCAGTGAGCAGAGATCCGGCCACCGCACTCCAGCCTGGGTGACAGAGCGAGACTCCGTCTCAAAAAAAAAAAAAAAAAAAAAGAGAGAAGCACTGAATGCTCAGTGATCAGTGCAAAGCATTTATTAAGGGAACCTGCTTACATACGGTGAGAAAAAGGGAGTGTTCTGCCTGGGTATGTCTGTAGCAAGGGGGTCAGGGTAGGGAGCTTATATGAGCATTAAAGGAAGTTGGCTCAGAGCCAGGACCAGTTTCTTTGGGCAACAACCTAGATACCTTTCAGTGCCTGAAGTCAGTATCTAAAAATGTTCAAGGCTCTGATTCAGGTTCAAACCTGCTGGGAAAAACCTGCAACTGTCTGTGCCACAGAGAGGTCAAGGCACTCTGTTTTTTTTTTTATTGTTTTAAATAGAGACAGGATCTCGCTCTATCACCAAGGCTGGAGTGAAGTGGCACAATCATAGCTCGCTGCAGCCTCGACTCAACCTCCTGGGTTCATGTGATCCTCCTACCTCAGCCTCCTGAGTAGCTGGGACTACAGGTGAATGTCACCATGCCCATCAACTAAAAAAAAAAAAAAAAAATTTGTAGAGATAGGGTCTTACTATGTTGTTCAGGCTGGTCTAGAACTCCCGGCCTCAAGTAATCCTCCTGCCTTGGCCTCCCATAGTGCTGGGATTACAGACATGAGCCACAGTGCCTGACTCATTCTGTGATTTTTGATCAGGACACAGAAAGAAATCAGGGGAACTGGAGGACCCTACATAGTGGAAGAGTTCTATATCTTGACTGTAGTGCTAGTTACATGACTGTGTTTTAGGTGATAACATTTCATAGAATTATGTAACCTACACTGCCCCCTGCCCCCACCACAATAGTACATGCAAATACTAATGAAATCAAAATATGGTCTGTAGTTTAATTTTATTGTACCAATGTCATTTTAATTGCTTTTAATATGTTATTATGAGGGGAAGCTAGAGAAGGATACTCAAGAGTTATCTGTATTAATTTTTCAACTTCTTGTGAGAAACTATTCCAAAATAAAAAGTACACATGCATATTTTTTAAATAATGAAAGTAAAAATAATTCACTATGTATATGTTGGGAAAAAATCACACAAATAATTTATTAGAATTATGATCTGTTCTCAGTGGAAAAGCACAAGGTGTTAGGAGGGTGTTTCATTTCAGGGTAAGAGTTAGGAAACATAATCTAGAACGTTAGTTAGCTCGGCTCCAGCTCAAGGTCAACTGCACTCACACTGAGGACAGAAGCTGCTGGTGTCTTTTTATCAGTGGAGCCCTTTGAACTGCCTTTCCTGCCTTTGACCCACCTTGGCTGGAACTTCGAGGGTCACTCCGGATTCCCTAAGGCTGCTCCTGCATCCCAGTGTCACTGCTAGGGTTGATGGAACTTCTAAAGAACAGTTTTCCAAAGAAAGACCAGATCTTCTCAGTTTCTATAGAAATTGTCTTTCTTACCAACTTAAGCATCATTTGAAGAATTCTATCAGTATATATTGGGACAAAGGAGTAACAGTGTTTTCTCTTGGTGACTGGAATCAACAATGTAAACTGCTGCTCGCCAATTTAGGAGCTTCATTTCTTTTAGTAGATGCTATAAAATGTGATTATATGCTAACAAAATAAAGTTTTCTTTTCATCTGTCTCACAGTTATGAACAGGCTGCCACCTGTTCATAACAAAATAACTTTCATGTAGTAAGTTGATATTGAATAGTGCTATATATTTTTCAATCCTTTTAACTGATTTCTATCTTCGTATTTAAAGTGAATTTCTTTGGGGCAGTACATAGTTGGATCTTGATTTTCTTAAAAAGATAATCTGGTAACTTGTTCCTTAATCGGGGGTATTTAGGCCATTTATATTTAATACAATTATTGATATGGTTGGGTTAAAATTTATCATCTTGTTTTCTATTTGGTATGTTCGTCCTTTGTTCTCTTTTCTGCTTTATTTTGGATTGAGTGTTATGTATAGTTCCATTTTATTTCCTTTGTTGGCTGACTGTGATTCTTAGTTGTGTTATTTTAGTGGTTGTTGAAGGGTTTAGAATGTGTAACTTTAACTTATCACAGTCTACCTACAAGTCATATTTCACTATTTTACACACAAAAACTTACAACAGTAAATCCCATTTCTTCTCTTCAGACCTTCTTGATATTTTTGTCATATATTTTACTTCTTCATGTGTTATAAGCCCCATGACACATATTTTTGCTTTAAGGTGTATTATCTGTAAATAAATATAAATAATATGCAAAAGCCTTTATTTTAATCCATGAAATTAGCAACCATGTGATGATCTTCATCCCTTTGTGCAGATCCAGGTTTCTATCTGGTATCATTTTCCTTCTGCTTGTCAGACTTCCTTTAACATTTCTTGCAGTGAAAGTCCACTAGTAATAAATTCTTTTGACCTTTGCATTCTAAAAAATCTTTACTTCACCTTATTTTTGAAAAATATATTTGCCAGGTAGCAAATTCTAGACACAGTTTTCTTCTTTCAGTGTTTTAAAGATATTACTCTTTCGTATTGTTTCTGATAAAAATATTTTGTCATCATTATCTTTATTCTTTTGCATGTAATGGGTATTTTCTCTGCTTTCTATTGACCATTAGTATGAAACAATTGGATTATGATATGCTCTGTTGTAACTTTTTTCATGTTTCTTGTGCTCGAGGTTCCCAGATCAAGGTTTTATATTTTTCATTGTATTTGGAAAATTTTGGCTATGATTTTTTTCAAGTTTTTTTTCTAATGCTATCCTCCTCCTTCAGAGATTCCAATTAATACATTTGGCACCTTGACATTGTTTCATACTTAAGTGGTGTTTTATTTATTTGTTTTGTCTTCTTTCTCACTGAGTTTCATTTTGCAAAGTCTTTATAGCTGTCTTTAAATTCAATCTTTTCTCCAGCAATATTACCAGGAAGTATACCCATCCAGTGTGGTTTTCATCAAAAACATTGTAATTTTTATTTTTACAAATTTTAACTGAATTTTTAAATATCGTCTATGTTTCTCTTTACCATGCCCAATCTTTCTGCTAGTGTCTTTCTGCTAGTGTCTTTAACATATGAAATATGTTATATTATAATATTATAAATATTATAATAACTATTATAATGCCCTTGTCTACTAATTCAATCACCTTGACATCTTTACATCAGTTTCAACTGACTGACTTTTTTTCTCTCATTATGAACTCTATTTTCCTGCTTCTTTGCAGTAATTTTTGACTGAATGCCAGACATTTAAAGATTTACCATGTTGGTTGCCAGATGTTTTTATATTACTATAAATATTCTTGAACTTTATTCTGGAACACTCAAGTTACTTGGAAACAGTTTAATCCTCAGATCTACTTTTATGCTTTGTTGGTGAAAATTGCAGCATTTAGTCTAGGGTTAATTGTTTCCCACCACTGAAGCAAAACTCATCTCAGTATTCTACCTGATAAATCGCGAGATTTCCACTCTGGCTGTTGTGAACAGGTGCTAGCATTATTCTCAGCTTATGTGACTTCCAGGCACTGTTTCCTCTAGTCCTTTCAGGTGGTTTTCTCCCTGGCTTCCACATGAAATGATTCGTAGTCAACTGAATACCTAATGAGGAAAACTCCTGGAATTTTCTCTCCGTGCATCTATCTCCTCTCTCATACTCTTCCTGTGAATCCTATCAGCCTTGGCTTTCCTATAATCTCAGCTCTGTCTCCTCATTTCAGACTTCTAGGTGCCAATGTGTAGCATCCTAAATTAATATTCATGAAACTGATAAGCTTGCATGTCAAAAAGCTCATATGGCTTAATATCTGAAATGACTTGGTTTCCACTGGAATTCTTCCTCTTTTCATAAAAGAAGGGGAAAGTTTATCTACCTGGTTAATGGGGTTCCTTGGGTCCAGGGCAGGAATACAAAGATTCCACCCATTTGATGGGGCCTGGTTTAAAAGCAACACTAAGATCAGGAGAGTGCAGAACCAAAGAAGAGCAGAAAGCCAAAGGCTAAGCCAGATTGGTCCTAGCCATAGGACGCCGGATACCCAAGCAGAAGGAGCCAGCAGTAGAAGTCCTTTCCTCCAGGAGACTGTTCCCGGCACTCTTCATCTATTCCCTGATAGCATCAGGCACTCACATTTTTCATAGGTTTCATCTCTGTATATCCCCTCTATATTTTCTATGGTCTCTGGCCTATAAATTTTACAAAGACATCAATTACATCTATCTTGTTTATTGTCGTCTCACTTGGTCCTAACATACTACCAGGTTCAGAGAAGGTGCTCAACAGACATTTGTTGAATAAATGCATCTCTTGCATGAATTATTAGATGAAAAGTCAAATTGCTTCTGAGACCAGTCTCATTGAACTTCTCTGTTGCATTCAACAGAATGATTGCTGCAACCTTCTTTCTGCTTCATACTTTTCTCCCCTGGTTATGTTCTCTCTACTCTTTGTTTCCCAATCTTTCAGTTTTTCTCAAACCCTGTCCACTCCTTATATCTGGGCTGGCAAACTCAGTAACCGTGGTGGTCTAGAAGGTGATGTGAGCCAGCATTGTTGTTGATTGTAAGAAAATTTGAAATAAAGGAATCCCTGGTCAAATTGGAGAATACAAGTCTCAAGTAGAGGCTTCAATATATTTTTTAACTTAAAAAATTCTGAGCTGGCCATAAATATGTTTTTTGTGATTCAGCAGCTTCCAGGCTTAAATGTCAGTGCTATTCAGCATTTTGTTTTCCCCCGAGGGTTCAACATTATTTGTATATTGATAATTCCCGACCTCCAAACTGGAGTATACACAGCAATTTGGAATTATGCACTCATTTCAAATGTATTACATCCCCAATAGAACTCATCTTACTCTACAATTCTCTGTTCTTATCTATTTCCTGCTTTAGTGAATTGGCACCACAGTCTTCTCATTCACATAGTCAGAAACTTGGAATTATCATAGATTTCATTTATTCACCAGCCCTCACAATCTATCTGTCCCTGTGTCTTAAATGCTTCCTGCTATACTCACTATTAGAGGTTTAACTTAAGTTCTTCTTATCTCTCATCTGTTCTTTTACCATAGTTTCCATTTCAGTGATCCCCAAACCTGGAAGTGAGGGAGAATCACCTGGCACATTTTTGTAAGAATAAATGTTCCCAGTTCCCACCTCATACCCACTGAAGCATGATAGTAGAGGATGAGCCTAGAGCATTCACAATTGATTAACTAACCAACGTGGTGGGTTTTTAAAGATACTCATCAGTAGTCTGGTTTTGTTTGTTTGTTTGTTTTTGTTTTTGCTTTTGAGACAGAGTTTCACTGTTGTTGCCCAGGTTGGAGTGCAGTGGCACAATCTCGGCTCACTGCAATCTCCGCCTCCCGGGTTCAAGTGATTCTCCTGCTTCAGCCTCCCAAGTAGCTGAGATTACAGGGGCATGCCACCACGCCTGGCTAATTTTCGCATTTTTAGTAGAGACGGGGTTTTGCCATGTTGCCCAGGTTGGTCTTGAACTCCTGACCTCATGGTGATCCACTCACCTGGGCCTCCCAAAGTGCTGGGATTACAGGCGTGAGCCACGGCACCCAGCCCTCGTCAGTAGTCTTATTGTGACATTGTATCAGCCTGCATTCCTTACATAAACCCACTGACACACAGGCTGCTCTCTTCTTTTGTCTTTCTAGAAAGTGCACCACTCTAATGTGACAAAGAGAGACCGCAGCTCCGGATTCTGCAGTAGAGCCCAGAAATGTCTCAAGCTCACAAGACTGTACAAGTTAAAATGGAAATTGAGAGCCAGTATTATGAGTCAGAAAATTATCCAGCTAAGCTCTTCATAATTGAAAACCTAACTGCAACATGAGTAATACAATTATATTCCTTAAAATTTTATCTTTTTCATGGCTTGGACAGGTGGATTGTTATGGATGGATTGCTTAAAATAAAGCTTTCCTTTAGTTCTGCTGAGAGAATTTTAACCTAGTAGCGGAAACAAGTGACAATGTGCAGCTGAGAATTCTCTACCCTGAATGGAGACTCTGTTCAGGGACTAGTGAAAATCCCCCAGATACGGTGAAAATAGCTCTCTGTTTCATTGAACCAACACTTGATCATCTCTAACAGGAAAGCATTCTCTAAAAGAAGAACATTTTTATAAGTAGAGGAAAAAAAGAAAACTAAGCTGTTACAAAGTTTCTCCATAAAGCTTCTACTTATGTAAACAAAAATTTCTATTTTCAAAATGACAGTGCTGATTGTCAACGCCAGGTTTTAGGACTTAAGGTGCTGCGGGCTCCCTGCGGGAGCGCAGCTATAACTGATGAAGAGGCGCCATCGTGTGGCATGGACGAAAAATGACTTGAAGTGGTGACAAACTAGTAAATAGTTGTCACCTTTGTTTTCTTGCCTTTGGAAGTATTGAACTCATTGCAGCTTCCTGTTTCATCTCCATCCAAATGCAATAGACGCGTGGTGTAAACATTCCTTTTGCACTCTTGGGATCTTCTGGGATAAGACAGGACACTGTGCTGTTTCGCAAAGTGAGAATGTTTGCTTCTTTTGGAGTGAATTAGGAGCACAGTGCCCTCTTCTGGTAGATCTGGCACTTTGCAAAGAGAGTGGTAAATTCTTTCCTAAAACAACCCAAAGACTTAAAGGAGGACTTCAATATTGCCATATGGTTGGGTGGACATTTGAGGATCTGCATAGGAATCTCAAATGCAATACTAATAGGATTTACTATTATTATTACATAATAAAGACACGAAATGTTATCTTACTACAGCTTTTTAAAATAAATTTGTTAGGAAGTATTGCTTTTGGACCCAGTGTTTCCTTCACAGTGTCTTGCGTACATTCATGGAATATACTGAAAAAAGTGACATAGCCACATATTTCTATTCACTTCAAACTGAAACAATTAAACAAATAGTAAAATGGGCCCAAATTCATTATTCATGTCCACTTGTAAGAAATGCCGCTAAATTAAATATTTCAGTCTCAAGAAACTGAATGCTTAGCAAGTGTGTGGCATAATGGAAACACATTGGCACCACTGATTTTTTTAAATAAATAAGAAACTTCACGTTATATTATCCATCTGCTAGAATTCAGATATGGTCCTTCTCATGAAATAGATGGGTTAGGCAAAGCCGCGCACATTAATTTCTATATTTTAAGTATTCTTAAAGAAAGTTTATTATACTAGAAGTTGAAGTCCTTGCTTTCCAGGAGACAGCAGTTGCAGTGAGCTGAGATTGTGCCACTGCACTCCAGTCTGGGTGACAAAGTGACACTCTGTCCCCCCACAGGCCAACCCCCCCAAAAAAAGAATGATTCAGAAAGAATAAAGCATGCCAAGAGTTAAATTTGCCCTTTTCCACAGAAGAGGTGGTGCCTGCTTCTGGGACACAAAGCCAGACAAGAGTTTCTTTATGTGCTTTTCTCTTTGGTTTTAATTTGAAGGATTCTAGAAAGATGGTAGTTTGAAACTTTCTCCCACACTGGTCAGCTTTAATACCTGACTATCCATTATTCCTCGCATGCAGTGAATCTGATACTCTCCTATAAGCTCAGCATATTCCAGGTACTTAGAGAACGGTAGAGCAAGGGGAGGAAATTTTCAATCTGTTTTTCAGGATTTATAGTCTGGTCAAAACAATGTCTCCATATAAGAAGCAATGAGGCACAGTAAAAAAAAAAAAATGAAATATACTGGCTGTCCTGCAAGCCAGGGGAAAGAATGGAGTTCTACCCAGTGAGCACTTTCCAAGGCCACACTTTTCACATCCATTTTCTCATTCAACCCTGAAAAGCTGTAAGGAATTTCCAGACATACAAACGTACCACGTGAAAGGTCACATACCAGTCAGACAGAGAATCTGCAATAATAATAACAAAGATCCTAATGATAATACAATAAGGTTTGGCTGTGTCCCCACCCAAATCTCACCTTGAGTTGTAATAATCCCCATGTGTCAAGGGCAGGGCCAGGTGGAGATAACTGAATCATGGGGGCAGTTTCCCCATACTGTTCTCATGGTGATGAATAAGTCTCATGAGATCTGATGGTTTTATAAATGGGAGTTCCCCTGCACAAGCTCTTGCCTACTGCCACGTAAGACGTGACTTTGCTCCTCCTTGCCTTCTGCCATGATTGTGAGGTTTCCCCAGCCATGTGGAACTGTGAGTCCACGAAACCCCTTTCCTTTATAAATTACCCAGTCTTGGGTATGTCTTTATTAGCAGCATGAGAATGACTAATACACTATGATAATAACAGGAGACAGACTGTATTGAGGTTAATTTACATGCCATTTACTATACTACATAATCATCCTATGAGGTAGGTACAATTATTTTTAATGTTGTAGATGAGAACACTGAAGTTTCGTGAGATTAAATAATTTCACTTTATTTCCTCCTCCAAAATAATAAAGAATATTCAGTGAGGATTTAGACTCTGTTCTGTCGGAGCATTAGATCCATGTTCTTGGGGCTCTGCTAGGATGCTCTCTTGTCTGGACACTGAAGCCCACAAGCCAGACACTGCTGCACCATCTTCAGCATTTCTTCTCCCACAGCATGAACCATTATGCCAAGGAGAGTTCAGGGGGAAATCCTAGAGGCTGAAAACTTATTTGGATCAAGACACAATATCTTCAAGTGCATTTTGTTCCAAACCAAATATCTCTCAAAGGTTTAATTCTTTAGCTAGTGTTTCCCACTGGTCACCAGAAAAGAGATCCCTGGCCAAATGAAGTTTGCAACATTGCAACAGTTCAGCAACATTAAAAAGACAGTGTTATTTTTTTTTTTTTAATTTTAGGAATTTTCAGTATCATTAAACAGTGATAGTAGTATAAACTGTAATACTGCTTAATTGTAATACTACTACTTAATTCTAATACTACTTGTTAACATTTGTTGCACATATGTGATACAGCCGGTATTTTGCAAAATGTTTAATATATGGCACCTAATTTAGTGCTCACAAAAATAATAAGAGGAAGAAACTGTTCATGTTATGAATGAGAAAATTGAGGCAGAGCAGTTAAGTAACTTGCCCAGGGGAAGAACTACTTGTGATCATTATAAATCTCCATATGGCCTGGGGTAAGCTTCAGTTCACAGTTCACATTTCCCAAGCATATTTGAATTTAAACCCTATTTGCTACAGTGAATCATGAAATTAGATTCTTCAGGAGATACTTCGATAAATGCCACTGTTAACAAGTAATGCTAATACCGAGAAGCACCCTGTTGCCAGCCCAGTACTGAATGCCTTGAATAGAATATTTAATTACTTCTGGGGTATGAGTATAATCTTTTTTAGGATGAAAAAACAAAGCCTCAGAGCAGGTAAGAGATTTGCCCAAGATTAGGAGGCAAGTGAGGAATAGCGCTCCCCAGGCTGTGCCTCTGACCCCACGTACCCTTCTCTCCTGCCACGTCGCTCGACCGGCAGCCATATTGTTATGCTTTGGCCCACCTTCCTGCTTTCTAGGAAGCGGAATCTTGATTTGAAGACATCTAGAAAGAGACTAGAGCCATGGAGAGGAAGGATCACAGAGCACCGGCATGTTTTGTCAGCAGAAGGCAAGACTGTCTGTGGGTCTGCATGGGACACCGGAGAGAGGCTGGTAATGGAGAGGCGAGGGCACCAGGGCCAGTCTTGACCAGAGGGCAGGAAGTCATCTCAGGCCAAAGGGATTGTGGGTGAGGGGAGGAGATCCAAAGTGAAAAGTTTGTGCTGGGGCTTGGAGTCAGCCTGGGGTAGGTGAGGAAATTCATTAGAGGTCTCACATGACTTTAACAACCTCTCTGAGGAGACCAAATGCCATTCTTAGGGAGCCTGCAGGACCGCAACTGCTATCCCATGGGGCATACTTCCTGCCTGCCGGCCCCAGCTGCACCAGGCTGTGTGGGAGAGGAGGTACCTCTGAACTGGTCTCAGAGGATCCGGCTCCTTCACTGCATTCTCCCTGCAGAAAGCTTATTGGAAAGGAAGGCACTTTTGTCCTAGAAGGGCAATATTAGTTAGGAGGCCGTATAGATAACAGACACAAACACTGGGAGGCTTTATTTCCATGTTAGCTTTCCTAGGACTCAGGGTGCAAACACCAGATAGGGCCTGTAGAGGAAAATTTCACAAAAAGAACCTTTCTATTTGTAGTTCACACTTGGAATTACTGGAGTAAAAAGCTCTGTTCACTGAAATTTCCACTATTGACTCATTACTAGCGAGTTACACATTTAAGACACGACAAGTATAAATCCTTCAAGAAGCCAAAGACAACTTGCCCCAGAGATAGTAAGGAAAGCAGTGTGCTGAGGAAGGAACAGGGAGCTCTGCTGACTGTGCTACCTCCCCAGCCAGGACTTGAGGAACTTCGGTTAATTTTAGCGCATTTCCTAGTAGGAAACACTGTGTGTCGGGGGCACCTCCCCTGTCCAGGCTGGAATGTGGCTCCGGAGAGGAGAGGAGACCCACTCTTATTTGGTCTGGCTGGCTGGTGATGAAAAGGAACAGAATGTGCTTCTTCTACAGCCGTTTGGACCCTCCTGCCACGGCACTAACTGTTCAGGGTCTCTTCCAGTACTATTAATATTCTGGAAAATTCTCTGGCTCATAAAATTGGAGAGGTAAAAACTTTTTCCTTTTTCTTACAGAACTATGGAAGAGCATCTGCGAATCATGTCATGACCACGTTTCTCAAACTGGGCATTACAAACCTTCACAGTGATTGTGATAGAATAGAGACCACCATTATAAGACAATGAGAGGGACTTTGGAGAACTGAATTGACTTCCTTCAACTCTATAACCAGTTCAAGAGATAGGTTTTCCCAGCTGTCTGGAGCTCCACAGCTGAGTCTAATCTATACTCTGCAGGAGAAATTACTTCTTTAATTAGTGATGTCTGCTATGGGTGTTGGTGCCAATGGTGTGATGGCAATCACGTTATTTAGCAAACTTAGTTTTAAACCATCCTGTTGAAAAGAAGCCTTTCCCAATGCTTAGGAAGACTTTGAGGTCACCGCAAATTGGTAAGGAGAAACAAACAGAACAGGACAAAGATTAAGAGATTTTGAAATTTACTCCCATATGATGTATTAAAAGGAAAATAGAATGCTGAAAAAGCTTTTTAGGAAGTGATGCCATATAAATTTTATTCAAAAGATTTTACATGAACATATTTTAATTGCAGATGGATGTACAATGCCCGTTATATGTATTACAGTTGACAGATTTTTCAAAACAGTAAAATATTTTTATTGGTAGTATTCCATCTGTAATATTAGATTCACTACTGAATATGATGTAAACTTCTTCAGCGATGTAGTTACTTATCATCAGCTGGTGACAAAAGGTTCCATTCTAAGTTGATTATTCTGCTATAACTTTTTTTCTCATTAAACTTTGTTTTAATAGGTCTCAAAATTCTGTGATAGATTTTTGGTCAAGGTGTTTCCGTTAAAAAGTAACGATTTTAAGAACTAATAAAACTGCCACATGTAAAAAAAAAACCAAAATGGTCTGCAAAACATTCTTTCCTTCTGAAGATTTATGATGCATTATTAACCAGTCTTTTACTGTTAAACTTAAATGGCTGATTGAAACAAACACTTCTGAGATTGTTCTTCCGCCATTGATTAAGACTAGGGTGCCAACGTGAGAGGATCACTTGAGCTCAGGAGTTCGAGACTATCCTGGGCAACATAACAAGACCTCATCTCTAAAAAAAAAAAAAAAAATAGATTGGTGTGATGGCACAGGTTTGTGGTCCCAGCTATTTGGGAGGCTGAGATGGGAGGATCACCTGAGCCCAGGAGGTTGAGGCTGCAGTGAGCCATGATGGTGCCACTGCACTCCAGCCTGGGTGACAGAGCAAGACCCCATCTCAAAAAAAAAAAAAAAAATTGAGTGAAAAGTATTAAAGATACTGTTCATTTAGCCTTTTGAACTTCCCTGGCAGATTCAGTGACTTTGCCAGCTCCAGCAGCCACTGCTCTAAAGACACCTTCAGCAACTGTCTATCTCATATCATGAACAGCAAAATGACCTGGAGGAGCATAGTCAGAGAAGCTCTCAGCACACCTGGGCCTGACAGGAACCATATCAACGATAGTTATCATCACCCAATTTCGAGAATTTAAGGACCATCTTCCAGCTTCTTACAAGAACATTGGTCAACCTTTTCCTCAGCTCAGCAAACTTGCAAGCAGTGTGAGCCATGTGACAATCCAGTATGGGGCATACACAGCCAGTGTGATTCGCTCTGGAGGATGCAGGATAATCACTCAACCAGTGAACCCTGCTGCTTCTACAGGTAGGTGGTTTCGCTTTCATCAGCGATGTTGCCACAACGAACAGCTTTGACAGACACGTTCTTGACATTAAAGCCCACATTGTCTCCAGGAGGAGCTCACTCAAAGCTTCATGGTGCATTTTAACAGACATTACTTCAGTTGTAATGTTGACTGGAGCAGAGTGTGCACGATACAGGTTTGAGAACCCCAGTGTCCACTTGGCCCACAGGGATAGTGCCAATATCCCAAATTTCGTAGACATCCTGGAGGGGCAGACGCAAGGGCTTGTCAATTAGATGAGTTGGTGGTAGGATGGAGTCCAGAGCTTCAAGCAGCATTGCCATCTTTATCCTAAACTTTCTATCCCTTAAACCAAGGCCTGTGATCACATGGCTCCAGCATGTTGCCACCATCCCAACCAGAAATTGGCACAAATGCTGCAGTGTCAGGGCTGTTGCTCATTTTCTTTTTTCTTTTTTTGAGGTGGAGTCTCGCTCTGTGGCCCAGGCTGGAGTGCAGTGGCGCGATCTGGGCTCACTGCAAGCTCCGTCTCCCAGGTTCACACCATTCTCCTGCCTCAGCCTCCCTAGTAGCTGGGACCACAGGCGTCCGCCACCACGCCCAGCTCAGTTTTTGTATTTTTAGTAGAGACGGGGTTTCACCATGTTAGCCAGGATGGTCTCGATCTCCTGACCTCATGATCCACCCACCTCGGCCTCCCAAAG
>NW_012098177.1:498512-502437 GCF_000951045.1 Mandrillus leucophaeus
CCACCACGCCCAGCTCAGTTTTTGTATTTTTAGTAGAGACGGGGTTTCACCATGTTAGCCAGGATGGTCTCGATCTCCTGACCTCATGATCCACCCACCTCGGCCTCCCAAAGTGCTGGGATTGCAGGCGTGAGCCTCTGCGCCCGGCCCCCATTTTCTTAATGTAAGTGCCGACTTCCTTAGCAATTCCCTCGTGTCTCTTCTGCTATAGGGGGGCTCAGTGAAATATATTTTATAAATGACAACAATTACTTGTCACACATCTGGCATGCAAGCCAGAAGGGTGTGCTCAGGGGTCTGCCCATTCTTAGAGATGGCAACTTCAAATTCACCAATATCAGCAGCAACAATCAAGACAGCGCATTCTACCTGGGATGTGCCTGTAATCATGTTTTTGATAAAGTCTCATGATGGTCACATAACACTTGCTGGCCTCAAATTTCCACAGAGAGATATCACTTGTGATACCTTGTTCACACTCAGTTTTCTGTTTATACAAGACCCAGGAGCCCTTTCCCATCTCAGCAGCCTCCTCCTCACATTTTGCAGAGGGTCTCTTGTCAGTCCCACCAAATGTTTAGATCAGTAGGGGTGGACTTGACCAAATCTACAAGCCCAATGACGACAATGCTGATGTGAGTCTTTTCCTTTCCCATTTTGGCTTTTAGGGGTGGATTTCACAACACCTGTGTTCCTGTAACTGAGGAAAAGCTAAACACTGCTTTGGAAAGCAGCTTAACTTCTTTTCTGACCTCTTTTACTTGTACTTGATATTTATCTTTTAGAAAAAAATGACTTACACCTAATATTCTGATACCGTATGATTTTAAAATAGCTTTACTGAGATATAATTCACCAATTAAATGTGCAATACAGTACTTTCAGTATGTAAAAATATACATGAATTTTGAAAGCCAATACATCAGATATTTTAACCTTAAAAGAACGTGTGCTATAAAACAAAACAACTTCCTCTTGCCACCTCCTCTTTTCTATTCTAAGAAGAAACAAACAAACAAAATATGTTTTCTGCAGGAAGGTGTGTGTGTGTGTGTGTGTGAGACTGTGCATGCATGTGTGTGTCCTCATTAGAGGAAAAACAGAAACTGCCCATTTCCGTAAACTGTTCAGAAACAAACAAAAAAGGATTAAGCTTCACAAGCAGCAGCTTGGAGAAACAAGGAGCAATATTATTCTAGAAACCATCTTTCCTGTTCGTTTTTCAAGATCTGGAGAGGTCCTGCATTTGCTGCCTGACATCCCACTCCACATGGTCTTCCAGAAGGAGCCACTAAAGGTAGGAAGTTGGAAGCTAATCTTGAAAAGGGAAATGAAAGGACCCAGCGAGGAAGGAAAACTGGTGGCCAGTAATCAGCTGTGTTTACCCGCACTGACTTCACAAATACGACCTAGGTAATACCTCGTGATTTGGGTGAATTGCCAGGTGCGCTTGGATAAAGAGAAAAGTCAGAAACACAGGAATAAGAAAGACCAATGTTTGCTCTTAATATCTGGCTGTTAAAGCAATTTACGCAAATCACACTGGGCTGAGTAAGAAGAGACCAACCAGCTGAGCAACAGCATAGGAGGGAAATTGTCTCAAGACATGGAAGGAGTTTTCACATCCTGTTAAACTTGAGGGTAGTGTTATTTTTTGCAGTAAAGCTATGGAAAATACTGGAAGGTTTGGGCAGGCAGTCTGCAAACAAAAATCGTGCTGCTTGTAATTGTCTGCCTGCCTCTTTGCCAGCTGATGTAGAAGAGAAACCGCCCAGCTGAAGATCATTTCCTCTTGCTTGAATACCCATTTGCAATGATTGATTTTAAAGGTCATGGGCGTGCTCGCCAGCACATTTTTGTTTGAGGAGTCCAGCCTTCTGTTTTGACGTTAGTCAGATGCATATGTGGCACCTGAGGAACAAGGAGGAGACCAGGAAGGATCAAGTTCCCTTTTGGCTCCATCACTGTCAAGTTGGAAACTCTTGCATGTCTGAGTGCCTTATTTCGGCCTAGACACCCCCAAGGTGATGGGGAAAAAAAAAACTCTGTAATATTTTTATACTGTAGCCATTTTACCCTTTGAATTTTTTTCACTCTTCTAAAACTTTTCCTTTTTCTTCTTTCCCTTTCCTGTATCCTTCCCTAAATATTTTCTAGAGCCTTACTATGCATGTCACGTCCTATGCAGCTGCTGGGTATGTATGTAGGAATACCAAACAGTTTTGCATCAGGGTGTTTACAAATCTAGTGCAGTTTTGAAAACAAATAATAGCAACACGATCCACTAAGAGACTCACACACAAGGCACCATGTGTCGAGATTGACAACCTACAAAACAAAACATTAAAAGGTATTTTATACTAACATTACTTGTTCTTACTTATTTACAACTCGTCACATCCCTACAATAAAACATAAATGCAGTGACTGCATACTGTTAATTGGCCAGATTATCTCATGCCAATTTCTCTTAGTATTAGATACCAGTCAGTTATAAATGCTGCTGAGTATCCCAATATTTTTTTAATGAAAAAGCTTTTAAAATAATAATTGAGTGTTTTGAGCTACCATTTTCTTTTCTTTTTCTTTTGAAACAGAATCTCACTCCGTCACCTAGGCTGGAGAGCAATGGTGCAATCTCAGCTCACTGCAACTTCCGCCTCCCAAGTTTAAACGATTCTCATGCCTCAGCCTCCAGAGCACCTGGGATTACAGGTGCACACCACCATGTCTGATGAATTTTTGTATTTTGGTAGAGACAGGGTTTCACCATGTTAGCCAGGCTGGTCTCGAATTCCTGACCTCAAGTGATCTGCCCACCTAGGCCTCCCAAAGTGTTGGGATTACAGGTGTGAGCCACTGCGCCCGGCCTGAGCTACCATTTTTTAGGTGATCAAGTCCAGTCTCAACTGCAAGAGACTGAAAATGTGGAACTAATTACAAAACAAAGTAAGTTAATTAAGTAGGGACATAAACATTTAGATGGGATTGGGGTCTATGTTTGACGGTTTGCAACCGGTCAAGTTATATATTTAGAGCAACAAATTCTGCTGTTGCCTTCGTTCTTTAGCGTGACTGGACTAAAAATACCCAATTGTTTTTAAGTTCTAAGAAGCAGGTCAAGTCCAACCGTAGGGACTCTGTGTTTTCTGACCTTTTCCTAAATTTTCTCTTTGAAGGTAGAGAAAATATTGCTTTCTGAGAAAAGGTATGTTCTTGGAACAACTGCATAAAGCTAAAAATAGTGGGAATTGACCATAAGAATGCTCACAGAGAAAAGAGCCAAAGTGTAGATTCTGGTTGTTATATCTGACTAAGAAAGTCTCCAAAAAAGGAAGAAAACAAAATCCTAATAGGTTATATTAAAAATCCAATTGATGTTATTTGAAAAGAAGCTGTCTTTTATGGGGTAAGATTTACTCCCTTTAAAACAATCCATTTTGTTTCATTTATTTTTCTGAGAACTCAATATGATTCAATTGGCTTAAGATATTAGACATTATTTGCTGGATAACTAAATTTAGTTTTGTAGTCATAAAATAGAAATCATAACATTCTACTACAAAGTATAGATTAGCTTCCTTCATGATTTTTAAAAATGTGTGGTTTCTTTTTAGTTGATAAATGTAAAGCATTGAGGTTTCAAAGAGGAAGTGAGAATTGGCAACTGAAAATGGCTAGTGATCCATCTAAACCCAGTGCAATGCCCTTTGGAACATACTATTTCTATATTAGAGAGAGAATAACATTTTTATATATCTACTGGGAAGCAACATCTCTACAACCATATGTTTTAATGATGAGCCTGGAGAGATATTATTATTTTTTTTAAATTCTTCATTTCACCCCCATATCCTTTAATTTTTATAGTAAATGACACTATAACAACACCCTAGCTTTTTTTTTTTTTTTTTTTTTTTTTTTT
>NW_012098177.1:502487-550351 GCF_000951045.1 Mandrillus leucophaeus
ACCTTTTTCCTTTTCTTTTTCTTTTTTTTTTTTTTTTGAGACAGAGTCTATTCTGTCGCCCAGGCTGGAGTGCAGTGGCACCATCTCAGCTCACTGCAACCTCTGCCTCCAAGGTCCAAGCGATTGTCCTGCCTCAGCTTCTCTAGCAGCTTGGATTACAGGTGCACACCACCACGCCTGGCTAATTTTTTTTATTTTTTTATTTTTAGTAGAGATGGGGTTTCACCATGTTGGCCAGGCTGGTTTCAAACTCCTGACTTCAAGTGATCCACCTGCCTTGGCCTCCAGAAGTGCTGGGATTACAGGTATGAAGCCGCTGTACCCTGCCCAACACTCTAGCTTTGAGTGTCTAAATTAGGCTTCAGGCTAATTCACTGGAGGTCATTCATCTTTGTACAGTAGTAGTAGAATTGGCAGTTCTCCTAGCTTTCTTTGTTGATAGGTTCTGAACTCAGAAATGAATTTTCTTTGCTATGGTAAGAAATAGATTCTGAGAGTCCATATAAATGAGGCATGATATTTGGCTCAGAAATTCAAAATATGTTGCATGTTTTTTTTTATGGATTGACTTTTCATTTATATAATTGACTGAGGGACTTTTCAGTAATTCCACAAAGTTATTATTCATGCTTTTAATCCTGCACCCACGCCAACACCTGACCATGATTTTGGGGTCACCTTATTTTTTGAGAACATACAATGCTTAAATTTTGGAGGCTTCAAAGTTAGTGCTAAAAATAGTATCAGACAAGACTGTCACACTAGTAAAGAGCCATGTGAGAAATGCTTGGGGTATAAGAGATTGATGATGTACTTTAAAACCTGGGCTTCAGATAGAGTGAAGAAGCCATTTGTAAAGTATTCAAAGGGGTACCTCAGGGGTACCTCAGTTCAAAATGTGGCTTCACATGCAGAATAAATGCTTTCAGGCAATCTCTAAATGATGTGGATATAAATATTGTCAAAGGCTGATTTGTTCCCTGAGCAATCTCAGTTTCAATGGTGAAAATATTTTATGTATTGCGAATGCTTTTGCTCCTAGAACATACACTATTCCTCACGCATTAAGATGTACCATCTCTTATCTCACACCATATTCAAGAATCAACTCAAAATACATTAACGATGTAAACATAAGACCTGAAACTGTAAAAGTATTTGGAGACAACATATGGAGAAACTTCCACAACATTGGTATGGTCAATGATTTCTTAGATATAACCCCAAAGCCCCAAAGCACTGGCAACCAAAGCAAAAATAGACAAATGAGATTGCATCAAACTAAAAAGCTTCTGCACAGCAACAGAAACAATGGAGTGAAGAGACAACCCACAGACTAGGAAGAATATTTTCAAATCATATATCTGATAAGGGGCTAATATCCAAAATAGGTAAGGACCTCAAACTACTCAATAACAAGAAAACACATAATCCAATTAAACATGGGCAAAGGACCTGAATATGCATTTATCCAAAGAAGACATACAAATGGCTAACAGGTACATAATAACTGCTCAGTGCCTCTAGTCATTAGGGAAATGCAAGTTAAAACCACAATGAGATATAATCTCACATCTGTTGGAATGGTTATCATAAAAAAAAGAGAAAGACAACAAGCATTGGGAGGATCTATAGAAAAAGAAAGCCTTGTACACTGTTGGTAGTAAATTAACACAGCCATTTTGAAAAATAGTATGAGGGTTCTTCTTCAAAAAACTAAAAATAAACTGCCATGTGATCCAGCAGTCCTGGTTCTGAATGTGTATGCAAAGAAAAGGGAGTCAGTCTGTTGAAGAGACATCTGGACTGCCATGGTCATGGCAACATTATTCACAATAGTCAAGATGTGGAAACGACGTAAGTGTCCATCAGTGGATGAGTGGAAAAAGAAATACTGTTCAGCCTTAAAAAGAAGGAAATTCTGTCATTTATGACAACATGGATAAATCTAGAGAACATTATGCTACGTGAAATAAGGAAGACACTAATACTGCATGATAACAGTTACATGTGGAATCTTAAAAAGTCTAGCTCCTAGAAGTAGAGAGTGATGGTTACCAGAGGCTGGAGGTAGGGTGGATGAACGGGGATAAGGGAAGTGTTAGTCAAAGGGTACAAAGTTTAAGTTAGACAGAAGGAATAAGTTCTAGTGATCTATTGTACAGTATGGTGACTATAGTTAGTAATGATGTATTATATCTTTCAAAAGTGCTAAAAGAGTAGATGGTAAATGTTCTCACTACAAAGAAATAGGTGTATGAGGTAATTGTACCTCATAATCTATACAA
Organism: Mandrillus leucophaeus; assembly: GCF_000951045.1. Lineage (NCBI taxonomy): Eukaryota > Metazoa > Chordata > Mammalia > Primates > Cercopithecidae > Mandrillus > Mandrillus leucophaeus. The sequence goes on from NW_012098177.1 coordinate 504,776, forward strand.
TTATTATTTGCCAATTAAAAGTAAACCTTAAAAAATACATCCACTCCTGTGGTCCTCAATTAGGTGCAATGAGCATTAATTAAGGAGATGAAAAATATCAGACTCTCATTACATTCCTGTGAAAGGCAGATAACATACAGCATAAACCCATTTTAACCAGAAAGTTAATATAACCATTAGTTCATTGAATACACATTAATTGAAGGCTTAACAGGTGTCAGAGAAATTCCAGATGTTGGAGATACAGAGATAGAACCCTTATTTTAAGAAGAACTAAAAAAATCTGTGCAGAATCTAGTGCAGAGAATAGATAAACTGGTAACCCAGAGTTAGAAGTAGGTAGCAGAAATGTGTGTTTTGATCTGCAGAGTTTAAAAATATATATATAAATAGAGATACTTTCTCTCCAATTCTGGATATTTAGAATTTTCTTGAAAATCTGACGTTGGGTTATTGCCTTGATAGACATGCATTTTTTAGTCACTCCCACTTCATGGTAAGTGCACCAACTCACTTTGTTCACTTGTATATAATACTAATGCAAAGGAGAGAATGTGAGAATGAGAGATTTGAAGCATGAGAAGTATTCAACCCCCATGGGAAGGACTTCACATTGCTGGTTGAAGATGGAGAGGGTAAGCTGAGGATTACTTTCAGAAGCTGGAAAAGACTCCCAGCTACCAGTCAGCAAGAAAAAGCCAAACTTAATCCTGCAACAGCAAGAAACTGAATTCAGCCAACAACCTGAATAAGGTTTGATGGTGATTCTTCCCCCACAGCCTCCAAATAAGAGCCCAGCCCAGCTAGTACCTCACTTTCAGCCTTGAGAAACTCTAAGCAGGGAACCCAGTTGAGCTCACCTGGGCTTCTGAGCTGGAGAACTGAGGTAATAGATGGGTATTGCTCTAGGCCGCTAAGGTCATAGTAATTTATTACAAAAGTAATAAAAAAAAATTCAAGCAAGGAAATAGCTAAGGTCAACTTGGGTCACTAGAAACATACAAGTATCTGTAAGTAAAATAGTTAATATAAGAAATGGAATCAGAATGAAAAATATGATTGTATTTAGTTTCTGATTCAGCTCCTTGGATGGGCCATCAAGCTTCATGCATTTATTCTTTTGTTCACTCAGAAAGCATTTATGGTGCACACACTGCATGCTAGGCCTTGGGTTTGTAAAGATACTGATGAAATTAACCTAGATTCAATGTCTTGTCAGTAATAAGCAGTCAATGTATGCTGAACTGAGTGGAATTGTATTAAATGCCTTTGAGAAGCTTCAGTCTGGTGCCTTAAAAATTCTTAAGCTATATAGTAAATAAATGCCTGTATCTTCATAGCCCTAGCCGCTTCATTGACATGCTCTGTTTTGATCACTTTATTATCATTTTGTATATTTTTTGTATATAAATTTGTATATTTTCTACATACCTTTATTTACCTTGTTTACTACTGAACATAGAAATAACATAGTTTAATTCTCCTCTCCTCGATGTAGGTATGATTTTGTGTGTGTCACTGGAAATCACAAATACCATTCTTACAGTTGACCACTAAATTAATGGACTGGATAGACAAGGGTCCCTTGTCTGCAGCTTGTTCCTCTGCCTAAAGTTCACAGCAGACATTAGGCCATGGGTCACTGTCTCTTATAGTGTTTCTTGTCTGTGCTCTCCAGTCACCAAACAGAATATGAATACCTTGAAAAGGCTCTTTCTCACTCACAGCTGTTTACTCACCAGTGCCTAGTGAATAGTAGGGTGTCAATAATTATATGTGTACAGATTAACTTGCTAATCAAATATGGTAAATAAATTTTACCATAAACACATACAAAAGATGTAAAAACTAGAAATAGACACAAGTACTAAGACAATACTTTAATCTCTTTGTTTTGGTGCAGTAGAGAAAGCAGTAGACTTAGAATATTTACAGCAGGTTCATTAATCTATCCATCCACCAATCCATCCATCTATCCATCCATCCATGCAAACATTCAGCATGTCTTAAGCACCAGCCATGTGTGGACACCCTTCTCTTCCTTTTATTTACTGATTGTATGACCTTAGACAAATCACAATCTGCTTGAATACTTTTTGTTTCCTATAAAGTAATGACAATGATTCCTATCTGTACTTCGCCCTTGAAGTCTAAATGAAATATTCATTTATATGTGTGGAAGAAAATGCTTTGAGAAAAAAGTTCTTTGAAAACTGTGAGATTCTCTACAAAAGTATTAGCATTATGACTAACATAATTATCACCAGGAATGACCACATTCATGTAAATGAGGGCCAAGAAAATAAGAAAATTTATTCTGTTATATACAAATACATCTTCCTATGGTTCTCATATGTCCTCAGGAAAATGGAAGCTAAATATACATGTATTTGTAATTTTTGCATGGGGTTTGAGAGAAGAAATCATATGCTGTGTGATGGATAGCAACACATCATGCATTCATTCATTCATTTTACAAACATTAATTGTTCCAAACTATATGCAAAGCTCTTTGCTAGGCACCTTATGTGAAATAAAGTGTTTCGAGAAGGTAACTTAAGGATAAGTCTGTGTTCTTCCAAGTTAAAAAAAATCAATTAATCAAATTATTTCAAATATTTTAATATCCCTTATCGTTTTAACAAAATCTGGATTATTGTCTTGTTCCCACTTTTAATCCTGGGTGTTGGCGTCATGTAATGCTGCCTGTAGGTAATATTTTGAGAACACTCCATCTGCGTCAGTAAATGTGAGTACTTTACTTGCATTATACAATTTAATATTTGCAACAAACCTAAAGGCATATCTTTCAATTTTACATATTGGAAAACTTTTATGATGTGACCCTGAGGCCAGTCTCTTGGCCACTATTTGGTACTACCTCAGCTTTTGTTGTCTGAATGCCTAGACACATTATATTACATAAAGATTAGTAGCTCAATGATATAATGTGTTAGTGGTGATTGTTCTCTGGATGGAGCTCAGGTCGTAACTTGATCGTAGAAATTCATGAAAGCTAGAATCCTGTAGGCATAGGCAGCTTTCCACGTTGTCTCTTTCATATAACATATTTTCTCAGAATAAAAAAAATGGATCTGTTATACATGGAGAATATAGTAATGCTTCCAAAAGGCTGAAAAATGTTTCAAAGCATGTCAAGCCAAAGCCTGCAGCAAACCCCTTCTTTGACATCACACAATGACAGCTGTCCCAACATGTCTGTCTCTGTTGTGCTCAACAGTGATGTGGATCATGTAACACCACATGCTTGGGAGGCATGCCGAATTCCAAAGGACCCTGCGTCTTTCCCAACATTTACCCAACATTTACCCCTCACGTACAGATACAATAGTCATATAAGAAATGGTCAGTGTGGCTGAGGTGGGTGGATCACTTGAGGTCACGAGTTCTAGACCAGCTTGGCCAACATGCTGAAACCCCACCTCTACTAAAAATACAAAAATTAGCTGGGCGTGCTAGCATATGCCTGTAATCCCAGCTACTTGGGAGGCTGAGGCAGGAGAATTGCTTGAACCCAGGGGGCAGAGGTTGCAGTGAGCCGAGATCACACTACTTCACTCCGGCCTGGGGGACAGAGAGAGACTCCATCTCAAAAAAAAAAGAATAAATGAACAAGAGACAGCAGGAGAGGACAGAAATGTAGGACTGTAAAAAAAAAAAAAAGAGAGAAAGACAAAAAGAAATGGTCAATGTGTCATACTTCAAATGAGAGAGAATTTTTACTCTAAGAGGGAAATTCTTCTTAGCTGAATATTATAAAAATCAGATGTGATGTTCTACTTTACATTAAGTAGAGTTTTCATTGACATCCATGACCAAGAAAGAGTAGAACAGATAAGAGTCACAGGGAAGATGACTTTGCTGGAACTGGAACTGAGATGTGCTGAGAGGATATTATCCATCAAGACCCTCATTCTGAGCCTGCTCCAGTTGTTTCCGATACAGATTGAAGGACTGACCCTGAAGTTTTTACAAGCACAAGAATAAAATAGGTTCAGAAGACTCATTCATAACTAATGTGCAGTCTGATGATCTGCTGAAATATGCTCATGTGACTTGCAAGAAAGCCAAAAGTAGCCCTTGTTGTTTCATGCGTTGAGTCCTCTAGAAGTGCTGGACAAAGTGATTTGGTGTATTTACCATTGTAATTAGAACTGCTGTGTCTCCAAGATCTTCTTCTATACAGAAATATGTGTATTACAACCTAGAACAATGCAGAAAGGTAAGTCTAGATTTAGAAGGGGACCATTACTGTCACTGTCCTATTTCCTGTCATTGGTATGGTTTTATGCCAAGAATCTCTTTCCATGTTGGAAGAAGGTCCAATAAACTGGAGATCAGAGGATCTTGACTCATCCCACACCGCTACCAATAAGCCATGTATGATCTGTTATGTTTCTTCATCTCCTCCACTAATAAATGAGAGCTTGGAAATTTTCTTCCAAATCTAGAAATCTAGAAATTATTTTCTCTGAAGCTTACATTTCTTTTCATCCGTGGACACCTTCATGCCTTTAGCTATTTGTTCACGTCCCTTTTATCTTGAACCTGATTCAAATGCTGTAATAAGTCTTCAAACACCCATGCTCTTGTACAAAGACTTTAGTGTTCAACTAGGACACACCATATATTTTTCAAGTTACTGAATCTTTGGAAACAAAGCAGGGTCTAGGAGATATCAAATGTGTGTAGGATTTTTATTGGAAGGGAGAGGAATAAGAGCAGACCTGTGATTGTTACAGACTATTTGAAGAGGTCTTTGTGTACAAAAGCAGAAGCGCAGCTAATTTCCTTGTGCTTCCTATTATTATTATTTTCTATATTTTAAACTATCATTGTTTCATTGATTCAATGGTAAATCTGTTTTAAGTTTTTTGAAGTGAAAAAGAAGTTTGTGTTATAAAAGTTCATTGTTAATTGGCAGGACAAAACTAAGAACATAAATATCAATGATGATAAGGCATCCTTAACAAGAACCCATACTACTGAAGTACAAAATAATATATATTCAACCATTTAATGGGTTGAGGAAAATTTTAGTTATTTATCATTTTTTTAAAAAAAAACTTGTTTAATTACAAAAGGAAGTATATAGTCCACTTTCACACTACTATAAAGAACTGCCTGAGACTGGGTAATTTATAAAGGAAAGAGGTTTAATTGACTCGCAATTCAGCATGGCTAGGGAGGCCTCAGGAAACTTACAATCACGGTGGAAGGCAAAGGAGAAGCAAGGCACCTTCTTCACAAGGTGACAGGAAAGAGAATGAACTCAGCAGGAACTACCAATGGGGATTACAATTCAAAATGAGATTTTGGGTGGGGATATAGCCAAACTGTATCATGAAGACTTTTGGAAGTACTTCTGAGTAAAAGAAACAAACAAAAATCCCAAGTTTTTGGATGTTGCCACAAGGTGGTGTGAAGAGTCCAGTTTAGCCTCGTTTTTTCGTAGCAAGGAGGGAATAATGGAGATTAGAAGGGTAAAGTGCAGCCTCAGAGGAAGTAAAGCAGAGAAGTGGCACAGTGGAAGTGGGAGCTGGGAGTAGGAGGTGTTTGTAAGTTAAGGAATTGGGATGGACCTGTAGTATGTTCTTCAGAGGCTGAGTTCCTCCCTTTCTTCAAGACAACAATGCTCCTTGTGGCATCTCTTCCTCTTTAACTGATATGAATCCCTTTTTTGTTTTTCTAAAGTGTCCTGAAAGATGACTTTTGTTTTTAGAAGTAACCACACAATACATACACCCTACAGCGTGCAACTTTTCTTCTTTAGCCATAAAACATTTTTGAAATAAGAATTCATGAATATTTTTACAGAATGTGAACTGTTCGAGGACTAAAATCTATAAGCAATGATTCATACAGACTGCCTATCACTGGTAAGTATTATACCTTTAATTCACATTTCTCTCTCCTTAACTTGAGAGAATTGGAAAAGTATGAAAAAGTATAGTTATATCAAAAGGATATCCCACAGGCTTTAGCTTGATGTAGTTGGAAGAGCATCCTTGTTGAGTGTTTCAACATTTTCCATCTGGGCTGTCAACATGTGTTGCCCAAGCAGGGCAAAATTGGAGAAAACAAACCTGGAAAATCCCCTGCAGGGTACTGATTTTCCTTTTCCCAGAGAAAAGTTTGGGCATGAAAGGAAAGCCCTGCTGTTCTTACTGAAAGTCACATTCTTTGGAATGGTTGTTTTTTCTACTGGTTTGCAGATCTGAGAGTAAGCCAGTCCAAAACGGCACTTAGAAAACTTTATTTTCATGGTAAACATTATTCATGCCCAGGGCAAGTTCTCTTCTGTAAGACTGTCATTACAGGGGCATTCCTCAAGAAGCAATTTGTATATCACTTTTGAGTGAAAGAGCTGCCTAATATATAAATATTCATTTATTCTCAGTTCGATACTAGTTTCTGATTGATCTTAAATGCCAGTGCTTTAGGAGCTGGTAATGGATACTATAGCCCCCTTCTGAGTTTTTTTCCTACTGGAAAAATGAGCCAGTATCCTCATGACTGCTTATGTGGTAGGTACAGCAACATAAGCACCAAAAGAAAAGTAAATCAAAGTTCCCTTGGTATTTTAAAGAGAGGGTTCATTACGTTTAGGAAAGGTCTTTGCAGGAAGCAGAATTATCGATGGGACATGAATATTGAGCACCTGTCGTGACTCAGTTTAATACTGAGATTCACAATCCTGTTTGCAATAAGCAATGTTAACGAAAACCAGCATTAGCTGAGTCTTTAGTATGTGCTAGGCATCATTTTATGGACTCTACATATTTAATCTTCACAGAAGCCCCATGAGTTAGGTGCTACTATTATCTTTATTTTACAGATAAGACAACCATACCATACAAGGGTTAAATAACTTGCCTAAAAGGCACACAGCTGCTAAGTGGCTGAGTCAGGATTTGCAAACAGCTAGGCTTGGTCTCTTATCCACTGCATGATACAAGCTCTCATTTGAATGCTGTAGATAAATATAATTGTAAGGTATAATATAAACAAACTCATTGCATCAGCACCTAATCTACTAAGGAACTATCTGTTTGGCAATCTTATGTATTTGAAATACAGTTATAAACCAGGTGGGGGAAAAACAGCATGTGAGCGGATAAAATACACACCAAATCAAAGCACCAAAGAACAGGTACAGTATTCTTGGGAAGGTATAGCTGGCCCTTACCTCAACTGTATTTGCCATTAATTAGCATGTACACTGCATGTACGTGTTATTATTGTATCACAAAATTTCTCTGTTGTTACTGTAGGCAAAAGTGGTTTCCAAATCCAAGGAAATTCAGATCTGCTTTCATTGACATCTGTATTCAGGGACATCTATACAGCAGGGAATGAGTTTACATTGGGTCACTTAATGCAAGAGCCCAAATCCTTATCACTGTTAATGAAACCTAGGAAAAACATAGCCTTGGACCAGAGTTCATTAAGAAATGTTCATGCTGGTGACAATAAGTCATGAAAAAAATATCAAACCACATTTGATTATTGGTTCAAGAAAAAGAAAGTATAAAATGTTGTATGGAAAGATCTCTGTTCAAATTAGCTAATCATTTTGAAACCGATAAGTAGTACTTTGGGGAGAAAATACCCTCTTAGAACCAAAACTCATCTATCCATAGCAACATTCTTTGAAGTGTCCAAACAGTTGAAATTGTTTTGTAAGATATTGTGACTCCTGAAACAAAAATGCTGAGTGCGCTGGCCTCGCATGGGTAGAGTCGATGCCTGTTGGACGCACAGTACCATCACACAGAGTAGGGGGGTGAGCAGGAAGGGGCCCTTCAGTGTGAGTGTGGCTTACAACACCCAGTCTGGAAACAGGACCAATGGAAATTGTTTTCTCTGTCTACAGAACTTTCACGTAGCCTATTTTACCATAATAGATGTAAAAAATTGAATATGATTCACATATTAGCAAATAAAGGTGCACAAATTATTTTTCAGTTAAGGGCTAGGGGTCCAGAGGTATCTCACCAACACCTGATAAAGTTTTAACTAAAATGCTGACTCTTTAAATAATGGACCAGAAGTCCTTGCTTGAGACAAAAAAAAAAAAAAATAAATGGGCACCTTTTCCTTCTTTATCTTAAAAACAGCCCTCTTATTTTTACTTTAAAAACAGCCCTCTATTCAATAGAACTGTTGATTTTAGTAGTTTATCTGCTGTTGCATAGGAATCAAAATGTGGAAGACATCCCCTAAGCATCCTGCCTTATCTCACATAATTAGGCTGTACTCTCAGTTTTGTAAAATTAGCACTTCTTTACTGATAGCATCAATTGCATCAAAACAGCTAAAATCAGTTTTATCCTGCTTTTTTCATAATAACTTTATCCAGCTTTAAAAACAACAGTTAAATGATGTCACCCCAGGGAGCTTCCATGGTAAAACGAGAATGAGCAGGAACCACTTATTACAATATTCATTTATATATGATGAGACCACCTTACTATTAAGCTGAATATTACGCCTAGAATACATAGTAAGCCTTTCTGTTCTGGAGAAGAGATCCATTTCAACAAACACTAAGAACCTAGTATGTATCCATCCCTATACCATGCATAGAGAATACACTATTCAGGAAAAGAGAAAAGATGGATCTCAAGCAACTCCGATTCTAACAAGGAGGCAGACATAAAACTGTCTAACAAACAACATGGAAGGTGCTATAGAAGCACAATAGTGCCAGGAAGGAAGGGGTGCAGGTGCACAGAGGGAAGCGTGTTACCCTCTGGGCAGGGAGTGGAGAGGGAAAGAGGGGAAAGGATGGAGCAATGGTTGGGGAGGGTAGTATAGATATTAAGATTCCTAGCTCTGGAATCATTCAACAGACCTGCACTGCAAGCCAAGCTCTACTACTTATTAGTTAGTGAGCCTTGAGCAAATTATTTATCTTCTTCGTGCTTTTTCTGTAAAATGGGAATAATAGCAGGACTTTCCTACTTGGGCTGTTTTGAGGATTACGTGAGGTCATGTGTGGAAAATAGTAGTCCAGTGCCAGCAGACAGTTGCCCTTGATAAATGCTAGCCAAAAATGAAGAAGAAAGAGGGCTAATCTGGTAGGGGAGAGACACCTAAGGTTGGTTAAAGAATGGCTAGGCAGAAAGGGGACACGACATTGAAAAGTACGTGGGGGTATTACTTGGAAAAAGCAAAGTGTACATAGGAACTTGGGTATAGAGTGTATCATGGATGTGAGGAGTAATAGAGTGGGGATGAATTAATACTACAGGTGAAAGAAAAAGTTTGGTACATTGCCACCCCCCTCACAATTAGGAGAGAGAAAATACGATGAAAAAGAGAATAACTTACGTGCTAGAATAATACCCAAATACCTAGCACTGTCTGAATATGAAATCGGTACTTAACGTGCAATAAGAATTGAGTTTACTCCAGTGTAGCAGCTATAAATCTCAGGCTGCCACGCGGGCTGCTCATGCGACCTATCACCGGCATCTGACATGGCGGAGCGTCTCTTTCACACCTACTTCACGTGCGTTCCAGGACGCCACACTTTCTTGGTATTCTTCCCACTCCACTGTTTGTTAGCTGGGTCTGAGTCTCTTTATTCAACAAGCTGGTGACAAAACGTTACTGATAGCTGATTTTATAAGGGTCTACCAAAATAATCACTGTGGATTTTGAACACGTTCTCCTGGTCCCTTCAGAATCTCCCTACGGAACTGCCTACGTATGGCTTTCTTCCCTCTCATTGGCTACTCTGCCATCACTGGTACCATCCATGAATTGTCTCGTCTGTTGTCCTCTGTGCTCTGGAACAGCATCTCTCCTCTTTCAATGTTACCTGTGGTCTTCCGTCATGCCAAACCAAGCCATATCAGGTGGAATTACAAAAAGCAGAATGATTAGAGGATGAAGATGTGCTATGGAGTGCAGATGCAGAACCATTAATTTCCAGTGGGGTAGGCTTTTCACACTGGACCAATAGGCCTGAGAAACTAGCAGTGGACTGTAGCTAGACCATCTCAAAAATTAGCCACAATTTTGGCTGATTTATATCTTGCACAATGAAGTCACTTACTGGGATATTAGCAGATTTATGATGATAACTAAAATGACTACTATTAGACATCTATTATATACCAGGCAGCAAATCTCTTTTTTATTTGCTGCATTACGTAACTTAGCACTCCCAGTGGTCTCTGGATTTGGAGGTTAAGATACATAGTTTCATAGAAAAACATTTCTTGGCACCCAGACAGCTTCTAGTTAATTGCTTTTAGACAGAGATCTTTGAAGTCAGTTAAGGGGTTAGACTAGTTTCCTATTGTTGCTGTAACAAATTACCACCAACTTTCATGGCTTAAAACAATACAGGTTTACTATCTTAAAGTTCTGGAGCTCAAAAGCCTGAAATAAGTCTTCTGGGCTAAAACTAAGGTGTTGGCAGAGCTTGGTTCCTTCTGGAAGCTCTAGAGGACACTATTTCCTTGCCTTTTCCACCTTCCAGAAGCCTCCTGCATTCCTTGCCTCATGCCTCCTTGCTCCACTTTCAAGCACATTACTCCAACCTCTGCCTCTGCCATTCTCCTCTCTCTGACTTTGACTCTCACATCTCCCTCTTACGTTAATTCTTGTGATTACAATGGATCCACCAGGATAATCTCCTGCTCAGGATTCTTAATCATATTTGTAAAGTTTTTTTTTTTGCCATATAAAGTAGCATATTCACAAGTTCTTGGGATTAGGACATGGAAATCTTTGGGGGGAGGCATTGTTTTGTCTATGACAGTGTCTTACAATGAAACATTAAAATATAGTGTTCAGCAGACCAATACTACCTGATAGAAACCATAAGAAAGCAGAAGCTTCCCATAGTTTAACTTTCATTGAGCAGCAACTCTGTGCCAAACTTTATATTACTTGTTGAGAATATAAAACAATAATTGCAGTAACAAAACAATAACACAACTACCAATGTGGGAAGTACTTGTAGGTGCCAAGATATGTTGAGATAAATTATCTCTACATCTCACAAGAATGCTAAAAGGTTTCTGACCTCATTTTGAATTAATTACTTCTATAAAGACCCTCTCACCAAATAAGGTCACAATACTGAGGATTAGGAATCTAACATAAGAATTTTGGGCGAAATAACTCAATCCATAACAGACATTAATACCAACATCCCCACTTCACAGCTAAACCTCTTTGAGCACATTTGGCTGTCTTCTCTTAAACCCTCCATCTCTTTTGATGACATACATTAGCTAATTAAAGGCAGCTGTCTGCTGGCGCAGTGGAATAGAAAGAATACCAAGATATTCTCTAATTTTACTATTGCATAAAATAAGGCTCATAATGGGTAAAGAAGCAATTAACTGCAGGGCAGGAATTTGAATATGGATCTTGTCACTTCAAATCGTAGGCCCTTTGAACTAAAATGTATTGCCTATTTCCCCCACTCCCATTTTTCCTCAAGATACTTGAGGGCTTTTCCTATGTCAGTCTTCATAAAGTACTACTTGTTTTCATTCATTCAGCAACTCACTGTGCATTGAGAGGTAGATTCCCCAGATTTGCCCTCTGTCCTCATAGAAGTTAATTCTCTTGTCTTCTTCCCTTTCTTTAATTTACTAGAAGTCTAAAATATAAATATATCTTTCACTTTTTTGGAACATTTGAATGCTAAAATCATTTTGTCCTAAAAGAAAGGAAAAAAGTTTTGTAATTGCTCATGAGTCAGGCCCCGAGTATATTGTGGTATAAGTTTTACTGTTCAAAATAAGACTTGAAGTCATAAGGAGTGATTTGGAGAATAATGAAGTAAGGAAGAATTTCTTTCTGAACTAGAAAGAGATCTCCCTGGACAGATCCAGTGGGGGTGGTTCAGCAAGATGTGTCTGCACAAGAACATTAGAATCCCATTGAGATGGAATTTCCTTCTGACCCAACGGATGGAGACTTTGTAAGGGAATTAGCATGATTTGTACATAATAAAGAAACGGATTATTTCTAGAGCCTAGGACTTATAACTGCTACATTTAAATAGTTAACTGATATTGACCAAGGAGGTGGTATGTACTCAGAAAAGTCCTGGGCACTCTGACACAAACTAAGCAAATAATTTATTATCTTTTACTTGATGTTTGATATTCTAGATGGAAGTTGACATGGTAATGCACTGAAAGGATGCAGGATTTTTCTTGGTCACTTTGCCAGCCAAGGGACTCCAGCCAGGGACACCCCTGCCTGGGCTTCCCTCAGTCACACTACTTGCCACAAGAAGTGCCTGGTGCACACCGTCTGCTAGGGCTGAGTCTGGCTTGCACACTGGCTCAGCTCGGGGCTGACTGGGCATGCCCCAGCCTGCTGTGTTATAGCATGTACTCATGTTCAGTGGTTCCTAAGCTCTTGTCCCACATCCAAGAAGAATGAGGATATGTTGACAATTGAAGACAGAGGAGGGCAGAGAAGATTTTTTGAGTGATGGCACAGTTCTCAGCAGAGAGGGGGTGTGGGGATGGTCTCTCCCACAGTGTGACTGGGTCCAGGGCCTTAATGGATTCAGAATAGGGGAATATATGCTGATTGGTTTGTGAGTATGCAAAAAAAGGTAAGGCACCACTCAAAAGTGGGTATGACAGTTTAAAAACCAATTAGGGAAGGGTAGGTATATGTGAAATAGGTGAAGGTTGGGGATCAATCACAGGAAAGCGTGCCAAACAGGAAGTTTGACTTGTAACTTGGCTTTCAGGCTTTAAACTGTCTTTGGCTTGGAGGTGGGGTTTCACTGGGGACCTGCCGCTATCTGCCTAGGCATTTGTCTGCCTCCTGCTGCTATCAAAACTGTGATTTCACTTTAATTGGAATTGTACTTGCTTGTGTTAAAAACAAGTAAACAAAAAAACTCAAAACCCAAAAACCCTCATGCTTGAATGTCTGAAATATAAAACTTGAGGAGCAAATTATTTTTCAATTAGCCAAGTTCATTGGAGTATTATTTGTTCCTCATTAGCTAATGTATGTCATCAAAAGAGATGGAGGGTTTTAGAGAAGAGAACCAATGTGCTCAAAGAGGTTTAGCTGTGAAGTAGGGATTTTGGTATTAATGTCTGTTATGGGTTGAATTGTGTCCCCCCAAATTCTGATGTTAAATTTCTAATCCTCAGTATTAGATTGTGACCTTATGTGGAGAGAGGGTCTTTATAGAAGCAATTAATTCAAAATGAGGTCATTATAGTGGGCCCTAATCCAGTGGGACTAGTGCCCTTATTAGAAGAGAAAATTCTGACAAAAACACAGGGAGAATGCCACGTGAACATCAAGGCAGAGAGAGGCGTGATGTGTCTGCAAGACAAAGAATTACAAAGGTTTCAGCAAAACCACCAGAAGCAGACACAGGCATGGAACAGATTCTTCCTTACAGCCAGAGAAGGAGCTAGTCCAACTGGGACCTTGGAGTTGGACTTTCAGCCTCCAGAACTGTGAGAAAAGACATTTCTTTTGTTTAAGCCATTCAGAGTACCATGTGTAGTACTTGGTTACAACAGCCTTACCAAACCAATATAATAGGTGAATGATCTAGAAAGGAACTACTTATTTAAGAAAATCCTGGTAAGTCTCCATAACCCTGTTCCAAATCATTCTAATCCAGCATCTAAAAACTGTCTCCTGCTTTGCTGTCAAATTTTATGGTTACTGTCCCACCCTATGGCAAAACTCTAGGCCTTGGATTTTCAGATATAAGTCCTAGTAATATACAAAGCCACTGATTGTTCTCTGTGTACTACCAAAATCACTTTACTTAGCTGTACTAGTCTTAGTGACATAAGCCTTGGAACCTAGGCAAACTATAGCAACTGCAAAACATTAACACATGTAAACAGATTGTATCTTTAAAAAGGCTAACAGCAAAACAAATGCTAATTGGGCTGTTAAATTTCAGAGCAACTAAAGTTTTATACTTAATCTGCAGATTATAATAATGATGTCACTGTTTTCTTTACAAAACAACCTATTATTCCATCAAAGTAGCCAAATCCGTTAATGACTTTAAGAAGGAACATACGGATTAGAGTGATTCAGTATTTTCATATGGGAAAATTTTGTTCATCTGAGAATAAAATATTAATGGCACATAAATAAGATTTTCTAAATCTTGCTAGTGGAAACAACTTGAGCCATTTTACTTAATTTTTTGAAGATAATTTGATTCATTGGATGGTATTCAAGATGCATGCTATGCAGAGCAGAAGAGCTTTAAAAATGCAAAAGTTAATTTCCAAAAGTTGCATTTAAAATAAATTGACTTCTCTATAATCCGTGTAACATAATCATAACAATGATAAGCGTGGGAAAAAAATTAAAAATGAATAAGATATTCCCTAGCTTTAAGAAATGTTTGGTTTATTGGAAGCGATGAACTATTGTGTTCAGAATTATAATTCAGAGAAATCAGTGCTACAGTAGGACTGAGAATGGGTATATTATGGTTTCCCAAACCATAGTCCAATCTATTATAAACTCAGTATTCTTTCTTTTAGCATAGAGGATACCAAGTGGTTAAGAAATTCTTTAGAATGTTAACTGTTATGATCCTTGGTCTGAGAAAATTTGAGAAACATCTCCTATAATGTATGTCAAGATTGATTATGCATTTCCTGCTACCTGCTAATTCTGCTCTTGCAATGATTTCTCCTAGTCTCACCGACCAGTATCATATCAGGCTATTCATCCTGGACATCAGTTCAAAACTCGCAACAGTTCTGAATTTCTTCCAGAAAAGGCTGTACAGATTAGGGATTTTCATTACTGAAGTATAGAGAACAAAACCCTAAGCTCTGTATAAACTTAGAGGCTAATCATTGTCATATATAATTCAGTATTTCTACCTGAATCTTCAGTATCACAAGAATTATGTCAGTTCTTTACCATTTCAGCTTTGATATGTACATGAAACCAAACCCTCTCCTCTTGTTCCTACTGTACTGCCACAGTTGTTTATGCTACAGAACTGGGAGTCATTCTAGTTTCTTGTTGGGAGACAGTTTTTCATGGGTATCTCCAATTTCTGCAAGTCTTGCAAGCAAGACACATTGTTGTAAATTATCTTTACAAGGATATCTGTAGAATGAAGAGCCTTGATAATAGAGGTGGTATCTTTCTCTGTAGCAAAGTGGAAATTTCCTTACAGTCTTGGAAGATAGAGAGAGTAAATCCCTCTAGAGAAAAAGGGCAGGCATATTTAATGTTCATGATGAAAGTTTTGAGTCTCCTAAACTCAGGGTTCTTTTTCTGTAATAAAATCTACTGTGTGAGTAAGTGTCATCCAGCTTTTTTTTTTTTTTCTTTTTTTCTTTTTTTCTTTTTTTGTAATGCCCTGTGGACATGGAGCCTTAGGAAACTGGCACAAAAATGCAGATACTCTGGCTGCTACTATTGCTATGAGTAATAAATTATATTTTGTCTCTGATCCAGGAGACTTGTGTCTGCTGTCAGCATCCATAAAACTGTAGAAGGCTAAATTGTTAATCTGCAGGTAGAGTATAGACTAACTGTAGTTCTTAACATTTCCCTCACTCACGTACCTATGCCTCTCTCAAACTAGACACAGAACTTTTTATTTTCACATTGGAGCTTTAGAGTTCCTCTTTTTTTTTGAAACCCAATTTCTGTAGCTACTTAATAGCATCCCTGAGGTCCTCTTGCTCATATTGCCTCGCTCTTCTTCTTAATGGTCCTCAATGTTGCTGCCCAAATGATCTTTCCAAGATAAAAACTGTGCATCATTCTCCTGATAAAATGTTGGGTTGGCTTCCCCAGGAAGGTGACACAAATTCATGGATCACAAATTCTACAGAGTGGCATCAAAATTTCATGAACACCTCCCCTAACCTAATTCTTCCACTTACCTCCTGGTATCCCCAAAGTATGTACCATATTCCAATCTTAGCAAACTATGGATTCTTCAAATTCCCACTCCTACATTCATGCTTTTGCATATCCCATGGTGGTGAGTGTGAACAGCCCACCACATTCTCTACTCCATCCAGGCCTGATAAATCTTTTTCATCATTCAGGACTCAACTACCATTCTATTCTAAAAAGAAATTACTCCTGACACCCACTTCCCAATCTTACTTAGATATATACCTCTTACTCTTATTGCACCATAAACACATTTCCAGAATTAGATTTATAGAATTGTGTCATAGCTGTTGGTTTCCGCATCCATATTATCTGCTAAGGGAGAAAGTCATGCCTTCCCTCCTTGTATCCTCTGTATATCACACAGTTCCCAGAAAAATGTAGCTGCACATTGATCCTTTCATAGATGCATGATTGAGTACACACTGATGGCTGTTGCAAAATGTAAGCCTGTTCTGGAAAGAGACACACACTCAAGTTAGTAATATGAGGGCTTTTGATGAAGTTGTCTTCAGTGTATACAAAATGTAGATCAGCATTTCACTTACCTGTTGATTATGATCATTACTGACCCATCATTATACAAGAATTATAAAATATCATTAAGGAATTAGCCATTCAATAATTTCTTGAGCTCTGTTGACACAGCTGGCCTTGGTCAATGTTATTAACTTTATGCCAGTCAGCTTAAAAGCACTCAAAACAGCCATTGCAACACCTCTACATGAATGAACCCAAGTTTAATAGTAAAAACAGGATCTTCCTGAGTTCCTCTTGTGGGAAATCTGAGAACTGCATCTGAGAAGTATACGATAAAAACACCCACATTTTGCTATTTCCCGTCAGAAGAATATCAACTGTCAGAAAGAAGGAGTGCTCTGTAGCTGCTTCCTAGCGGATTTAAACACATCTCTTTGCTTCCTCCCCCAAAGTTTACACTGCTTTCCCAGGAACAGCAAATCAAAGGAAGCAGGAGCATATCTTATGTGAGGCAGGATGGCCAAATGAGGAAAAGCACAAACAAGAGACCAGGGAGAGTACGACTTTGGACCCCAGAGAAACAGCACATGCCCTTCCTCACACTCTCTCTCTCCTGTGTATATTTTCATAGCTTCAGTTTCAGTTCACTTAGCAGTCCTGGGAACCAATGCCAAGTGGGAAGATGTGACTCAGTGAAGAACTCTGAAATGTGACAAGGCTTGTCCTCGCTACTTCAACCTAGGAGGCAGCTTCACTCACTTCCGAAGGCCGTATCATCTCAGATATCAGCCCGCAGGCACACACTGCCTGGTATCCCTCAAACTTGGGCTCCAGGAGGAACCTGTGATTAGCCAGTTTCACCTCATCAAAGTGCAAAGAAAAGGGGCTGGCTGCAGTCATTCAAAGGAGGGAAATCCAACCAAGATTCCTACCTGAAATCAAAGGCCTGTTCTATGGAGCAGGGGTGGACATGGGGACAGAGACTTCCTCCGTGAGACAGCTTTGAAGTTGCCCTTTAGAAAACATGCCTCTTCTCCAAGCTCTGCACACACACTGGGCTGCCACCCACAATTCTACCTCTACCACCCAGAAGAAATCCCCAGGTGGCATGGCTTTTCCTCACACTGAGAACGAAGAGGAGGGCAGTAGGGATGCCCGTGACCTCCCGGCACCGGGCACCGTGGAGCTGGTTTCCCGCTGCCGCAGAGAGCTGGTGGGAAGGGTCTGTGCCGAGTTTGAACTGGCATATTTCTAAAGTCTTTTTTGTAATGAAATATTTATGACAGGAAATAAGGTTAGACATTCCTGAAGCTAGCAAGAGTTTAAGAACACACTGTCCTATCCTCCCCTGACATGTAAATGCAGTTAATTTTTTGCAGGAAGACCCAAGCACCTCATTCCTTTACATTTAACCTGAACCACTGAAGGAATGCAAACATTGATGTAGAGCCAGGCCTCTGGTAAGGCATCACCGTATGCGGGCCGCACAAGGAAATCCCCCCTGCCGCCTGAATTGATACTGCAGAGTGAGCTATGAATAGAAAATTTGTGCATGCTTATGAATATGGATAAAATACATCACTCATGGCCAGGGAATGGCAAGTAAGATTGAAAACACATATTTTGGATCACAGAATATTTTCGAAAATATATTTAAAAGAAAGTAAACACAGATTGTGTGTGTTCATGTACTGCTTGAAGGACCTTTGGGGGAAAGAGACATCAACAACTTTTCTTTCCAAACCATTTGGTTTTCCTTGTGCTTTTGAGCACTGAACTGGACCCTCAGGAAAAGAAGAGGGATCTTGTAGAGTGCAGGGTAAGTAGTTTTGCTGGTAGGCATTGTACCCCTTTCCTGTGGGAGGCAAGCAGTTGACATACTCAAGACAAGTTTGAGTATACCAGGAAGGACTGTGTGGCTTGGGGAAATGTGCTCGTTCATTCCTATTAGCACTTGTTTACTCCTTCAGCCTCAGGATTCTGCTGGCTGCATTTTGTGCTTTCATCTTTTTCTTTCTAGATTATTCATGAACATTAAGACTGCATCTATACTGTTAAGCATTCAGATGAAAACAAAATTTGCCATTTTGTGTTAGAAAAAGAGGGCTGGCCTCTAGCAAAATTAAGAGGAAAATGTCATTTTGAAATGTCATCCCACTTTGATAATTATACTCCACCACATCAGGCCCCTCCCTCCTCTTACAGGAGCCTGAGTCTTCTTACTGTTATCTTCATATGCCCAGAGTCACTCATTTCCGTAGCACCCAAACATGCGTTGCCTGGGTACCCCTGTCTCTTTTACTCTCTTTCACTCATTTCCATGGCACCCAAACATGCACTGTCTGGATACCCTTGTCTCCTCTACTTTTTCCCTTCAACTAATCTCACCTGCTCTCCTTCCCAATGCCTTGGGACCCTGTGTTCCAATGTAATATATTTAATTAATCTGATAATGCAGCAGATTATTCTGTGGTTGATTCCAAGTAACATATTCCATTTAATAGGGATACTCACGATTTTCATTTCCTCTCCTGCTCACTACCTCATCCTGAGAATCTCCCCAACTCAGAGCATTTAGTGGAAGCAGCCTGAACTGCAAGACACACTGCTAAATTTGATTGGCTCATGCATTGATGCCTGACCAAAAGAAGAGTAATCTATAGTCTGACCATCACCCTATAAAATCATCTGATGCAAAAGACTCTGCCCAAATGGAGACATATTGTGTGCTAATTTTATTATTTCTCAGGGATCTTAAATAAGAAGTCTACCAATTGTTATCATCTGAATTGAGAGGTCATAATGTGAAACACTTAGAGTAGAAGGTTTAGGTTCCAGTTCCCAGGTTCAGTGCACATGAGACCCAACTATGTTTCTTTCTGCTGTAGGCTATCATCGTACCCTGCCCCTGTCCTGGAACTTTCCTCTCAAGCAAGACAGCATAGATGAGAACAAGTGTCTGCTGGGGATTACGCGTTAATTGCAGCAAGGAGTCTGTCTTGTTCATGTCAACCACTGGATTAACTAAGAGTTCTCAGAGTAATTGAATAAGGGAGAAACATCTATGACAACTTTCTGAGTTGAATAAGTCTGTTCCTTTGTTAATGAAAATTCAAATAAGTCAGCTTATGACTCATGGACTGAAACAAGAAATCTATGTATCACTTTCTAACTCTTTAATAATTATAGCCCCATATTCTATAAGACCTATTGTTGACTGTCAATTAACTTTATGTAAAAAATGAGATGTTCCTTTGTTGACTTAAGCCAATGACCTCTGCATGAGATAGCCTCAAGAATACAGAGATACTATCTTCTAACTTGTTTTATATGTCATGTGGCCTAGTAGTTATTCCTATGAGTGTTGAGTAAACACCATTTGAAGGTCATGCCAATGCTAATGTTGATGTGTGTGACAATAATGTGGATAGACTTTAAACTTAAGATGGGTCATGTGTAATTGCAGCATAACACTAACTGATGTTCTATTGTCTCTCTATTTTCTGTCTCTCTTACTAGGAAGGAAGATCCATGTAGACAGTGGCTTGTTTGTTACTCTTACATCCCCAATGCCCAGAACAGTGTCTTTAATGTAGTAGACACTTAATAAACATTTGTTAAATGAAAGAATGCTTAAAGATTAAAACAAAACAAAGCAAAACAAACAAACAAAAAAACTTGGGTTGGGCGCGGTGGCTCATGCCTGTAATCCCAGCACTTTTGGGAGGCCAAGAGGGGTGGATCATGAGGTCAGGAGATGGAGACCACCCTGGCCAACATGGTGAAACCCCGTCTCTACTAAAAATACAAAAATTAGCTGGGCATGGTGGTGGGCATCTGCAATCCCAGCTACTCGGGAGGCTGAGGTAGGAGAATCACTTGAACACAGGAGGTGAAGTTTGCAGTGAGCTGAGATTGTGCCACGGCACTCCAGCCTGGTGACAGAGTTAGACTCTGTCTAAAAAAAACAAAAATGTGAAGAGGAAGTCATTTCCTCTTCCTCCAAACTTCAGTGTTTGACCTATTGTAGACTGTGTTTTTCTCCATGCTATGCCAGACTCACTTCTTCTTGACATTAGTTCGTGACTGCTGTTACCCCAGATTTTAATGAATGGTTGACCCACTTGGTACAATATTTTTTTTGATAATGTGGTATTTTTGGAAGGCACACACCTGATAATATTTCTTATTCCTGACACTGATGTGGTAACTATAAAAACACACCCCAAATATATGCTCTTGTTATTAAGTAATTTGTCAGTGTTTGAATAGGGCACAGGGAGGATGTTTTGGTAGGATTTAGGAGTAGAAAAAGCAAAATCAACTGTCCGTGTTCCTCTCTCAGATCTGCCTTGTGAATGTATAAATAAATATTGTACATTCACACACACACAAATCACACACAGCATGTAAAAATAAATAGATAATTAGAAAAACCTGGCATGTACCTCAGTTTAAGAAGGCTAACATTTCTACAAAACTCTTTGGAAAACTGAGGGAGAATTATCTTCCAAATTGCTTCAAGGTTACTTGGAAAGTATCTATATAAGAAAAATGGCTTAAATATTGAATTCAGATCAATTTTCTGTGAGTTTAGTTTTTCTAGGAGAGAAAAACCAGTCAAGTAATGATTTATAAGATTTTCATATTTTGTTTTACTGTTATTTTTGCCTAACATTCTCTCTTGACAAAATTTACTAGACTTCACTTGTTGTGCAGCAATCCCAGAAAAGAAATAAAGAGCTAATATATATGATTGTTGCAACAAATCAGTCTTACTGAATATCATTGTTTCTCTCCATTGTTTGGAAAAGTATTTAGAAGTAAGAGGACAAGCATTATTTGAAGCTGGGAAGTGAAGATTCACAAGTAAGTGAGAATTATTTAAGTTATTTTACTTGTTTGTACAAATGATGTGCATATGTTATGTGCTTCCTGCAAATATTTGCAGCATGGACTCTATCATCTTTGTGGCTGTGAATATCTCCAGACATTTCATGGCCAGCTCACCTTATAGCTTTTTGGCATCAAAAGGTATCAATCAATACGTTATCAACTGTGACAAATTCTTATCAAATATCATATTTACTCTTTGTTGGTAGAAAATAAAATTTTCTAAAAAACAAAGAAAGCCAAAACTTCCAATTTGAAATGGACAACATTCAGGAATCATGAAGTGCATGACTGCCGTTTGACTTAGTCATCTCAGGGACTGCAATGTTCAGCCAGGGGAGAAATGGTTGCCTAACTGGTAACCCATAACCATGTTGACCTATTTATTAACTTCTTAGTGTTATTATTTGATACTTTTCTTTTACTTTCTGTGCTTTTTTCATTAAGCTCTGTTCTATATTTGTAAATGGATCAGATAACCAAACTATCATTAAAAAATGTAAGTAGAAAGTTGTAAAGGGAATTAATCCTCTTATACATTTTCAAGACAATAATCAAACAATCTTCAAAATTTTTAATATGACAGAACCAAAGCTTCCTATATGATCACTAGACTATACACTTCATAGTGGTAGAAAGAATGGAAATCGTGTTTACTGCAGAATACCAAGGGCCTAGCACAGTGCCTGGCATGTAGAAATTGCACAACATACACTTGTTGATAGACTGGAACATAAGGAATATGTTTTGGCAGAAAAATCAGTTCAGAAATATATTCTTAGCCAAGGGGAATGCCAAGCACAAGCAGTGCTAACCAGAAAAAGTGCTCTTCAGGGAAATGATGAAAAACACATACATAATTCAGAGAAGTAAACACCTTAAAAAATTTTAGTAGAAGCTTCTATGTCCAACACCATTTGAAGAATTTTACAAATTAGAAGTCAATGTTGGTCGGGTACAGGCTCACGCCTGTAATCCCAGCACTTGGGGAGGTCAAGGTGGGCGGATCACGAGGTCAAGAGATTAAGATCATCCTGGCCAATATGGTGCAACCCTGTCTCTACTAAAAATACAGAAGTTAGTTGGGCGCAGTGGTGAGTGCCTGTAGTCCCAGGTACTCGGGAGGCTGAGGCAGGAGAATCGTTTGAACCCAGGAGGCAGAGATTGCAGTGAGTGGAGATCACACCATCGCACTCTGGCCTGGCAACAGAGCGAGACTCCATCTCAAAAAAAAAAAAAAAAAAAAAAAAAAAAAAAAAAAAAAGGTTAGTGTTTTCAATAAACCCAGAGCCCGAACAGTTGTTTACGGCTTTTCAAATGTGCAAAGCAGAAAAGGCCTGAAGAATCAGCAACATTGCAGGGACTATTCTTATGGCCCCACTCTCAAGGAATAGACAGAGAAGCACCATGAAGCAGAGCAGCCACAATGACAAGAACAAAGCCAATACACAAATATAGGTTGCAGACACAAAAGGCCAAGGATTTATGTAAATCAATATGAAATGGAACAACTCTGGGGTCATCAACATCTAATCATAATTGATATGAGCTTACTTTTTTTTTTTACAATTTGAAATTTTCATACACAGTAATAGGACTCAGATGTAAGATAGAAAGTGAAAGATAAGATTGATGAGCTTTAATTGTACAGCAATGGTGCTTCCTTGGAGGGTTTGGGCAGGGAATGGAGATGGTAAGATGAGTTTTGAAAGGTTTGAGAAGAAATGCAAGGAGGACACTCACAGGATTTCTGTCTCCCAGTTTATAAATAGAACATTATCCATTACCTAAGAAGACTTTTGAGAGCCCTTCCAGAATGCTATATCCTTTCCTCTTCAAGCAGAAGTTAACTACTGAGCTGCATTTATGGCTGCTGTTACTTAAATCTGGGCAGGGGTTTGTGATAGCCCCAATCAGTGTAGTATGGGGAAATGACGCTATGTGGCTACTGAGGCTAGGTCATGAAAAGGAGGTAGCTTCTGCTTGACTCTTTCTCTCAGGATGCTTGCCTTGGGAACCCAGGCTTCATTTGTGAAAAAGCCAGGCCACAGGCAGAGGCCATGTGCAGGCTGAAATCTTCTGCTAACCTACTGGCTGAGACCAGTAGGAAGCACCAGACCTGGGAGTGAAGGAGCCTCCATATGACTCCACATCACAGCCCATCTTCCAGCTGAGGCCCCTGACATCATAGAACAGTGTCCTTCCTTTCCTCCTGCAAATTCATGACCCACAGAAATTGTGAGAGATAATGAGTGGTAATTTCTGTCTTAACTCTTCTGTTTTGGGGTAATTTGTCATGCAACAACAGATAACGAATGTTCTACCTTACCGTATGGTTTTTCTCCTTTTCTAATATATGGCTAAGTTTTGCATGCTTTTGAATTTTATATGAACAGCATCATACTTGAGCTATTCATCTGAAATGTTTTTTCATTCACAGTTATATTCTTGAGATATGTATATTGATATATAACTAAATTTATTTATTTTCACAGCTACACAGTAATCGCTCATTTCGTGAAACCAAAGTTATTGATTGGTTAATACTGAAGATTATTTTCAGTGTCTTTGGTATTAAAAACAGCGCATTCTTGTATGTGTTTCATGGTGGTGATGCACAAATGCAAGAGTTGTCTAGAGTATAGATATTATCTATAACTTTGAGATCAATCCTATGATGTTTATAAAGTTTGATTTAAAGCCCAATATGGATCAATTTTCAGAAATTTTGCTTTGAAAGTATAAGTATCCTCTATTTGTTCTGTGAAGTATTTTGTATGATTTCATGATACCATTTACGTTAATAGAGTTCTTCAAATATATCCTTTCTGATTTATTTCTTACTATCAATTGCTGACAGGAGTGTATTAAAATCTGGTATTTTGGAAATCTTATCTATTTCTCCTCGTACTTCTGTCATTTTTTGGTTTATATTATTAGGTGAAATTAAGTTTAGCATTAATATCTCTTCCTTATTAATGAATTCTTTTATCCTTATTCAGTAAATATTCACAAGGTCCATATTGCTTGATGTTGATGTAGCTTTATCAGCTTTATTATAATTAGTTTTTCCTAGTATATATTTTCCATATTTATAAATTTTAATATTTTATCTTTATATTATCATTGTGGTTATTATATATAGCTGGATTTAGTTTCTAATGCAATCTGAAAATATTTATATTGGAGCATTTACTTAACATGTAGTTTTTATTATTATTTATATGTTTGGATTCATTTCCACTTCCTTATTTTGTATTTTATATTTGCCCTGAATTTATCATATTTCTGTTTTTTATCATGTTTTCTAAACTCCAGAAAGATTTATTATCATTTTCTATGGTAAATCAGTAATTTTAGATTTACATATATATTTGCTTGCATTTTAATTATTATTTTTCCTTATATATTTACATCTGGGATCATTGTCTTTCTTCCTTAATTACATCTTATGACTTTTGAATGTGAAGGAGATATTCTGTTAGTGGGAAGTTGTCTTAGATTTTCCTTGTCTAAAAATTTATTTTTTTCGTCTTTATCCTTGAATTATTTGTGAAGTTTTT
Source organism: Mandrillus leucophaeus (assembly GCF_000951045.1). Classification (NCBI taxonomy): domain Eukaryota; kingdom Metazoa; phylum Chordata; class Mammalia; order Primates; family Cercopithecidae; genus Mandrillus; species Mandrillus leucophaeus. The sequence goes on from NW_012098177.1 coordinate 529,648, forward strand.
GTAACTTTCTGCTAATATTTATTTTTTTCTCAGCACATTGGGGATTTTGTTACACTCTGACTTTTAATTTTGCTATTTTTAAAGCTGGCTCCAATCTAACCGACATTCATTTATATAGTTTCTTTTATCTGTAGCTAGATTTTTGAAATAAGTTTCATCGAGGTATAATTTACATACCTTACAATTCAGCAAGTGTATGCACACAATTGTCTCTAACTAGAATCAAAATCTTTTCAATGCTTTTGTTTTTTTCATAATTTTACTCTGATATATTTAGATGAGGTTTTCTTTTTGTTTATCCTGTTGGAATTCATTTGACTAATTGAGTTCTTCAACTGCGGGTCAGAGTTATTCTTTATTTCTGAAAAATTATCAGCCATTATTCCATCAAATATTTCTCCTCCACCACTAATTCTATGACTCGAATTTAGTATGTGTTAGACCTTCTCACTTTATCTTCCATGACTCTTAAACTTTCTTTCAAATATTCTGCTTCTTCCTTCTGTACTTTGTTTCCAGAATTTTTTTCAAGTCTCTCTTAAAATCCATTAAACCAATGTTAAAACTGTATATTGAGTGTTTAATGTCCATTCTTGGTGTTTTTCTAGAAGTTTAATTTTTATTTTTGGAAATTGTGCCTCACAGTTATTTTATACTATCTTGGGTCTTGGATCATATTTTGCATTACTTTTTTTAAATCACTTTTGGAACATGAAGCACATTATTTTGTATTATAGTCTGTAATTTTTACCAGCATGGGTCTGCTGTCTATCACTGTGGCTGGTTCACACACATTACGGTTTGTGTCCTTCTGTATTTTATTATTTTTTATTCATATTTCTTGGAGCATTAGGTGAAGGAATTAATTGGAGTCTGAGTTTCAAGAGTTCATCCAGAGAAAGTTTGGATTTTCTTTTGCTGGGTGCCTAGTGACATTGCCAACCTGGTCCCATTTTATAGTTTTAACTTGAGGATTCCCAACTGCCTGGTTGGTGTAAAAGTGGTTTGCAAAACCGTGTAAACTGCAACTTGTGACAACAAACTTTCAGGGAAAATGTTCTGTCTCTCTACCTAGCACGAAAGTTTGGACAGGTGTTTTTCTTTGCAGTCCCCAGAGTAAATTTAAATGGTCTTATTTCTAGTTCAGCCTTCCACTGAAGACATAAGCTTTGGGATTCTATTTTTGTGTAGAGTGGGAGAGTACATTCTGGTCATTAATTTGAATAAGACCTGGGTTTTATCTCCTGTCCTCTGCCCACATGAAGTCATAAATTTAAGTTCAAAACCACCAGATTTTTAGTGAATACCTTCAAGATAAAAGCAGCATTCAGCTTACTCTTCTAGTTTATATTTTATCTGTATTTTGACCTCTAATTATCCTTTAATTTATAGCCAAATTACTGATACATTTGTCTTACCCAACATTTTGTTAATAATTTTCTACAGCAGGAAGTTGATCAGAAAGTCTGGTCCACCATACTGCCATAATCAATACTTGTGTTTCATTTTTTTTTAAATGAAAATGTTAAATGTGACATCACGAATAAGTATAATTTTTCACTAATCTTTCTATACCTATATATCAATATATCTCATCTCTTATAGGTATTCCTTTTATGCAGGGGTAAGTCACTTAACCCTTATACCTAATTTAAACTGAGAATAATTCTGGTACCTGTTTTATAAGTATGTTTTGCAGGTTAAATTATCAAATGTACATAAAATAGTACAGTGCTTGGCATGGCATTTAATGCTGACAAAAGCCTGGCTATTATCATTTTTATTTCTATACTCTATTGAGAAAAAAAAGACTTCTGTGGCTAATACACTCTCTGTGAAAGGTTAGAAAGCCCTACTCGAAGACCTGTACCTGCTTACTAATCTGAAACTAACAGAAGTCTGCAAAAAGTTTGAAAGAGACTTTGCTAATAAAGTGCCAGAAATTTCTATCAATGTTTTAAGTAAGAAGACAGTGAACACAAGTAATGTGCATTCCTAATCAAGTAGCAATAGCAATGATAAAAGAAAAAAAATCAGAGTATTCCAAGAAAAAATGAAATAAAGAAATAGGTGGAAGCAATTAATGCTGGATTGTTAACATTACTTTCTAGAACTGTTGTTTCATGAGCTATTGTGCTTATGATTTGTAGGCAGCTGTACATTTCATATAAAGGACTTTGCTAATACTCATATACACGGTGATGTAGACATCCTCAACTTCTTTGCTTCATGCCTTTTCTGAATTTAGACTATTGTTATCCCTTATGTTCTGAGAAACGAGGGATTTGCGCAAGTAATTTGTAAAGAATTTTAAACCATGAGATTTTGTCACTAAAACATAACTATGCTCATTGATGGGTAGGTAACTAATTTGGGGGGGCATTTGAACTTGGGCTTTCAGAGCTGCAAGTTCATAAATATCAGGGACAGAGATAATCAATACTCTGAAGGTTGCAAATTGTCTAACAGAGAGACTGAAGTTATCTGGGTGCTCTGTTGTCATCTGCTGCCTCTGCTTTTGTGAATGTTGATGATAACAAAGACTAAGAAAATCCTTATCTCCTTGATAACCTGGATCATTGGGATTTTTTTTCAAGACTGATTTCTTTGGCATTTTATTTTCCTAATTTTTAAAATGAATCTTCAATGAATGAAAGGTGATTTAGGGACGATATCTCTGGAAGCAGGATGCTGTTTATTCACAGACTGGGGACAAGCCTGTGTGGCTTGCATTTTCAGCTTCCCACAGTGTTATGGAAACAGAAGTTAGCATTGGCCTGGAAAAACGGCTCTCTGTCATTCTCTGGATGTGTGCATCTTCAGGGAACAGGCTGCCAAAACAAACAGGCACCATCAGATTCCTTTCTACCTCCCACGGAAGAGTGGCCTTATTGAGGATGAGCTCTAGAATGGTGAGAAAGGATTTATTCACCTATCACTGCCTTTGCCCTCCCCAAATTCTTAGACCCCTCACTTGAACCCTGCGGGGGATGCAGACAATCAGCATAGGAATGTTTTTGTAAACACTGTTTTTCAGACAGTCCTTCATCAATGAAAAAATGAGGACAGCCTGGACCCTTCCTCTGCCTGTGCTGTTGTTGACTGGCTCAGGAAAAAAACGGAAAGTTGGCATTTAAAATGTCACCTTGCTGTTAAGCATGACTTTTATAGACCTACATATACATACAAATATACAAATATATTTAATCAAAAGTTACTCATTAGTGGCGTCTGAGATTTGTCCTTGCTGTTCAATAAGAGAAGGTGTCATAATGTTACAAGCTGGGAAAGATCTTAGAGTTTAATCAATCCAACTCCTCTTTGTATATACAAAACATACCTTGCTTGTGACCCAATGATTCATAACCGCTCAAAAAATGCTAACTATGTGAAATTTCTTGAATATTTCCATAAATTTGCTTGCCATTCCTGAATCCTTTTAAAAACAGTTCTTTGAAAGCGCAATAGGTCCAAGTGACCTGTCAAAACTTATAGTGAGAAATTCATTATTGATGGATGCTTATTGTGAGACCAATGAGAAGATACTTTAAATTGAGAGAAAGAAAAGTACATTATTAAGTATCAGCAATATAAGTGCCATTATTATAACCATATGATCCTATCTTTTGAGGTCATGTTTTCAAGCTAAAAGCCAAAAGCAAATATTTCTTTTATGGCCTGGTGTGTTCTAAGACTTAAACTTGGTATCTTGAAGGACATGAGAAAAATGAAAGGCAGTTATTGCTCACTGAGAGCTGGCAGACATGAAGATAGTGCATGCCTTTTGTGAATTGGGGAACATAATTGCATAGCAGAGTACCAAAATTGCATAGCACATATCAACAGCAGATCTGGGTGAAGAGGTAGATCAAGGGCAATTGAGGGAAAACCTCACAAAAAAGATGAGATTGGAGTTTGATTATGATTATAAAGAGAAATCTTTTGGTTTTGCTCTATTTAGTGTGGTCATCAGCACAAAGAACCTCTTATGAGTTGACATTAAAGAGCTATTACTGACCATTTTACTGAATGACATAACAGGGAAAGGAATCTGCGGGTTTTCCAGACCACACACCCTTTAGTAAATAATTGGATCTTCTGGTCTCTAAGCCGTACTGTGTCAATTATCAAATCTGTTTTCTAAGTTAAAATACAGTGCCTGGTAGAAAGAAATGTAGGTTTAGAAACACTGACACAACAGGGAATACACACGATATGACTTTTTCAATTGCAGTATTTTGTAGCATTTAGCCCCCAATATCCTAAGTGTGTTTTTCAGATTTTCCTATATTAAGTCCCTTAGCGGTAGTTAGGAGATAGGAGAAAAGTGTTTTGCAACTTACTGGTGATATCACAATAGGAACAGCAAAACCAAATTTACAGAACAAAATGTCTCGGCTGAAGTTTGTTCAGCAGCATAGCATAGTGTATAAGGAAAAGCAGTGATTGCCCTGTCATGTAAATGTATTTATAAAATTATGCCACACACACATAATTATATATACAAATCAGCATATTAACCACCTGACCCGACAGATTTTCAACTCATCTCCAATGTATTCCATTCATTCACTCAAAGATTGTATTCATCACTTTTGCTGAAATGAAAAGATATATAATTTACTAAAGCCAGAGCTAATTTTACAGTATGCACACACATACACATACGTACATATAAATAGCATATATTTATTTATAGCATATGTACATATATGCACATACATATATAAATTAACATAAAACTGTAGCTTACACATACATATATACACACGCATAAATAGCCTATAAATCTATTTATAGCACACATACACACTTTTTTTGAAATGTAAGTCAGTGTTGACTTAAACACACCTTAAAGACATTTTTGTTACAGAATTTGCTATTAAAGCAAATGTTTTCATAAGTTAGCAATGGTTTCAGGGGTCAGAAGAAATCTCTAACTTATTCTGCAAGTGAGTTGAACAGAATCTAAAAGTCTGTGTGCATCTATTAAGATCTATAAGACCTCCAGATCAAGTGTATGTAGGATATGCAGATATATATCAATTAGAAGAGAAATTGTTTCATAGGCCTTCATAAGAATATTTTATTGTAGTTATGTGGTTAGCATAAACAGGTTTTTGTTAGGATTTTTCTAGGGATCTGTTTTACAACTTTAAATGCAAACAAATGACATGGTCAGTTTACATCTCTAAGAATAATTTTGGTATAGAATGTTGTTTTCCTGGGTAGGTCAAAAATATTCCATCTCCACAATAAATACACAGACTTGTTTCTACTTGATCAATGACTTCAGTAATTAAAAATCCTGTGTATAAGACCAGCACTGTTACCAAGGTGCAATTTAGGAAAATATCTCTCAGAGATGAGCATTTTTCCTTCAGGGGATAGTTTAGTCACTTGGATTGGGTACCTTATATTAATTCATCACTAGCTATTTTTTAAAATGATTTACAACCACTGCAAGAATTACTGTTCAATAATAACTTTTGCTAATTACACCAAAAATACAAATTCATTATAAGACTTTCTCAAAAAACAGACCCCTGGTTTCTAAAGTTGCAAAGAATATTTAAACATCTTTAAGTACAGAGTTTGATTATCTTAATTTCTTTAAATATTTGAAAGAGTATAATGCAGCGTATGTATTCAGCTCATTTGTAGATATTAGCTCAGGTATATGTTAAGCAAACAAAGAAAATAAATATCACTTAAGAGAATTATGTGTTTTTTAAAAGGTATGATTCAAAAACTTTAACAGATTTGTAAAACTTTTCAATGATTTTAAAAACTTTACTAAAAAAGTAGCCATTTGGAATTTACAAGTAGCTGGTAAATCCTCCTAGGAAACTGCCCTGTCGCTGAGGATATGGCATCAAGAAAAGACAGACAAAAATCCTTTCCTCATAGAGTCTGCATTCTAGGAAGGCGAGAGCACAGACCATATGTGAGCATAGTTCTATCACAAAACCATGGTCCTGAAATTTAGCAGTTTGAATACTTACTTTTTTCCAAAGATAAACATAGAACAGTCATGATATTAAATTATTTAAAATTCTTTTTAGGCACTCCAAAGAACACGATTTTGAAAAAAAATCTTAAGATCCAAGTTTTATTATTTTGTTTTATTTTCCCAGCCCCAAATAAGAAATGAATGAAAGAAACTGTAGTAACTGCCTGCCTATCAGAGCTCCACATCTCAGTTTCTGGCCCCACAGCTAGGCCTGCACTGTGCTCTCATTTGTCCTTTTATCAGTGTCTATGGTCTTTATTTAGATTTGCTGCTTTTAGTGCTTCGGGAGATGGATGTGGGAGGATTGCTTTAGGTCAGAAGTTTGGGACCAGCCTGGGCAACATAGTGAGACTCCGTCTCTATGAAAAATTTAAAAATTAATCGGATGTGGTTGTGTGTATACCTGTAGTCGTACCTACTCAGGAGGCTGAGGTGGGAGGATTACTTGAGCCCAGGAGTTGAAGGCTGCAGTGAGCTATGACCATGCCACTGCACTCCAGCCTGGATGACAGGGCAAGATTCAGTCCCTAAAACAAACAAAAAAAAGGCTTTGCTGTTTTGGTTGACAACTCAGAATCATGTTAAATAATCAAGCAATTTATTAGTTATTTCTGTTAAATTACCTAATCATTTTGACCACTGCGTGAACCAATGAATTTCTTGCTCATCAATTAGTTTGTCGTGTTCAGAACACATTAGTCAGGCAGTCTATGAGAACACGGTCTTGCTTTACTGAACTCTGGGTCATCATAATAACGTTGCTCCTTAACAAATTTGAGTTATTTATTGCTGCCTCATCTGTTAATAGGTGTAAAAAGACTATTGTTGAAGAATTGGTATTAACAGTTCCAAATCCATTACAGAGGCCAGTGGTCAAACAAACTTGAGCCCCTTTACATAGGATAACTGCATCTGTGAATCTCTCTTTATGTATCTGGAGCTAGTTTGGTGCCAGGATCACTCCAGTCACTGAAAAAAAAAGACTCCAAGCTGTGATATCACACACCTCCTTGACTCCAGGTTTGGTCATATGTGTCTATCACAGTCGGATTTTCCCTTCTAATAATTCTAGAATAAGTTATCCAGTAGACTTAGTCCCCTAGACCTTAAAACGAGCTAACTTTTATGCAAAGACCAGTCTCAGGGAAAGAATTCTCCCATGCCCTCCCTTGATGTGCAGACTCCACCCGGTGGACTGGGGGTCTAGCTCTTTGCCCATTGAAGGACATAAGCAATTTGAAGGAGGATTCAGGAGGCCACAAATATTCTAGAGATATGGAAATTTTCTCAGAACCAAGTAAGAGTTTCTAAATATCCTCTGTAACCTGGAAAGTCTAAGGTCAATTAAATACTCCCGGGTCTAGAAGATGACCCAAGACCCAGGCTTCTGCCTAGGTGTTAATTTCGTGGTTCAAGCATGAGTAGTTCTGGGTGTCTATCAAGCTCTGCCACTATTTATGAAAGCTTTGCCATGATATTTGCTCTACTATGCCCTTCATTTATAAAATACTTGTATGGTTTTTATGGAGATTTGCAGGCTAATGAATACATTTAAAAAGTGTTTGGCTTTGTATTCAATAGGAATTGACTTATTACTAATCAGTTTAGGCACAATTTTATTTTGTGCCAGGCTTTCATCTCCAGAGTGAATGTTATCTAAAGCCGTATATTTCAAACTAGTCATGATACAAAAATAGGTAGTAATAATTATGAAATAATTTACATTAATACGGTAGAATAGACTAGAACATATTCAAGAGTACCACATAATTATAAGCATGTGTATTATTTCCTGAAAAAATTCGTTTCAGATTACGTATGTGGAATCTGATGTAAAATATGTTTCTTAACGTAAGTCATATGCCACAAGCTAGAAAAACACTGATTAAAAATTTACTCTTTTGACTGGGCGCGGTGGCTCACGCCTGTAATCCCTGCACTTTAGGAGGCTGAGGCGGGTTGATCACAAGGTCAGGAGATCGAGACCATCCTGGCTAACACGGTGAAACCCCGTCTCTACTAAAAATACAAAAAACTAGCCGGGCGAGGTGGCGGGCGCCTGTAGTCCCAGCCACTGGGGAGGCTGAGGCAGGAGAACGGCGTAAACCCGGGAGGCGGAGCTTGCAGTGAGCTGAGATCGCGCCACTGCACTCCAGCCTGGGCGACAGAGCGAGACTCCGTTTCAAAAAAAAAAAAAAAAAAAAAAAAAGTTTACTCTTTTAAACCATTTTGTTTAATCTCATAGAAACTAACCTGTTCTTTTGGTGGAAAGGAGAGGTCCATCATGCAAAATACCGAATATCCTAGCAGTTTTTATTTTGATCTTGTTAAAATGAATTTGCCAGTAGTTTAGTGATTTAAAAAAATGGATGAGGCTCTAGGTGGGAATTATATTAAGTGATTTAGCTTTGCACTAGCCAATGGTTTCACAAGATTGGCCCAGAGTCTGTAAGTTTATTGCTTAAAATCAGTTATCTTGTGCCAAATGTACCCTTCCAAGAAGAAGGCATTATGACATAAATCACATTGATTCACTGAGATTGTAGCCAGATAGCATTGTTGTAATAATAGTACAGATGTACGGTTGGTGAAAAAAAAATCTTTTCAAAAAATGAGCAGATAAAGATCAATTCTTCTTCCTATCTGTACTCAGAAATCTGTTGCATATAATATAACAATACTGCTTTATAAAATTAGCTTCACCTGTCTTGTGTTAACTATATCTAGCAGATGAAAGGAATTCCTAATGAAATGGTTAAAACCAATTGAATAAACATTCTTGGTAACTAATGACAACAGTCCAAGAATATAGGGACCTGATTCTTTCATTTTCCCAGCTCCAGGGAATTAAAGTCTCACATAACATGGGTTTCTCTCAGTGTTTTCCACTCCAACAGAAGTTTCCTTTGTAAGACTCCTGCAAATAGCATACCGATGGGTAAAGAAACAGCTTTTTAAAAATCTGTTCTGTTTTTCCCCCAGATTTTTCAAATATATTAACTTTGGTTTCAACTCATCTTTCCCACAGAAAAAATAGGGGGAAAAGTGCTTGTTTTCATCTGGCCTGGGCTGCAATGTTTTCCCTCAGAACAGAGAGAAGTTGAGAGGGCATCTGTCTGGGTCACAAAGACAGATCTCAGCTGTGTTTTTCAATGTGCAGGTAGGTGGTCTCAGTGTCTTTGGCAGAATACAGTAGTCAGATAATAAAATCACTCCAGGGACAGAGTACCCTTGTCAACCTGCCATCAAAGACTGTAGTTTCTCCTCTGCTAATATGACAGGGTTATTCTCTTCAATGTTGCAAACCTTCAGAAAACCCCAAACTTTGTAGAGTAAGGAATTCCAAATGAGTCCCTTCTTGAAAAAAAAAGAAAAGAAAAGAAATTCTTTAAGACATGTGTAGACCACATCAGTGATATATGAACCACAGCCCAATTTTATAAATGTCTTATGAACAACACAAGAACCACATCAGTGACCCATAGCTATGGTGGACAGTTGTTGAGAGAATCATATGCCAATCATAGAAAAGACATGCAAAACACTAGAACCACACAACATAGGTTGACTAATGCAACTGATAAGGAGTAAAATTCTGCCAATCATTCTGTTCATAGGAATGAAGCCATGAAACCTTATGATCAATTAAATCGGATCTATCATACTATTTTGCAGAAATCTTTTATAGCATTTATATATTTAGAGATTCCTGATTACGCAAATTGTGGCCAATGAAGTGTTAGTGGCTTGGGGAAGGTACTAGATAGCCTTAACTAGCTAGTTCTACTTGAAATAACCAAGTTATTTCATATTCATTAGCATATCTGTATGATAATGCATTTCTTTCATCCTATTTACTTTAACTTCATTTCCATATGCTAGTTTTTAAATATATGGCAAAAAGAGAAAGCAAACAAACCAGATACTGAATTCTCAGTTACTTAGGCATTGCAGATTTAAATGGTCCTTAAAGGATACAAAAGAATTGAGTGGGAATCTGGGATGGATATATAAAGAAATGGTACTCTTCCAAAGTCTAGAAGAAGAGATTGAAGATGACACAAATAACATTTTTAAATGCTCATATTAGAGGTATGTCTAAGTTATATTTCTTATGAAAGTAGTATCTATAGTCTATTTAGTGGAAGCATCCAGGCAGAGTAGAAGTCTGTAGGTTAAATAACCCCAAAAGCATAAAACATTACCTTCTGCTTTTAAGTATGAGATCACTAGTCAAATATAGAACTTTTATAGCACATTATTACTATTATTTGCATCTTCAAAGTCATTTTTTACTTCCACCATATATTTTTATTTCATTCATTTGATGATTAAACTTAGTTATGACAATTATTTTAAATACAACCTAGATGTCTTAATCACTACTATTTTATACTTGCACTAGCAATTTAGTTCTATGTATTATTGCATGAATAACATGAAGTTAATGAAGAATAGGTTATGAGTTCAATCCTTGGGCAATCTAATTAACTTTGCAAGGTCACAGAAAGTAGCCTTGTCTGAGGCAGCCCTTCGTAAGTATAGGCCCTTCAGCCCTGCAGTGGATTGGACAGATAGGAAATAGGGGCAGAGTTCCATTCCTAATGCTGCACACCACTGGAACCCTCTAGGACTTAGAATCAGTGAGTTCTACAAAAGAACATTTTGTTTTCATTTCAATAATTATCACTCATCAAATGGGTCAGAAATACTGAACCAAAACCACAGATGCCATATATGCCTAGGAAATGTAGAACTGAAGAAAGCTTTAGATAGCAAGCAAAAATATAAGTATCACATGAATTTCTGAGACTCTCAGTATTGGGAGATGAATTGAGTTTTTCTCTGGGCCTCCATGTTATATGTAACTGTTATTTTTACTGTATACTGTTTTGTCTCATTTGTTCTTCAAAGTTTCCAGTGATAAGCCTCCCATTACTTTCTTCGATGGGGATTCCATGATCTGAGAAATCTCATCAATAAGAAGTTTATCCCAGTGTGGTTCTTGTGTTTTTAACCAGACATTTTTGAGGTATTAATGTAGTCCAACTATTTCTGTGTTAACCACATAAATTTTATGGGAGTCCATCCATTTATTTTTATTTAGGGAGGAACCTGTCAGGAATTTCTTTTACCACAGAACAGACACTTTTTGTGATTATTATTTGTTCTTTGTAGAATACTGATGAAGTTTTTGATGTGTTAGAAGTCCAACAGAGCTGAGAATTTAAAGGTCATACTTACGGAAGAGAAAATAATTTCTATCTTGACAGTTGACAAAATGAAAAAAAGAATCATGAGTTTGGGTCACATGGTTTACTGCTATTTGCATAGCTACTTCAATCATTTCAGCTGTATTGACTGGTAGATTTGGTAAATAAACAAATCAATTCACTGAAAATTTATTCCTACTGGTATTTAATTTCTGAGAGATGAAACAGTCATTTGGTAGACTTTTCCCCCACTTTTCTGTCATTTTTTGACAAAACGGAGATAAGATTTAATCTTTGGTCATGAGGAAAAGTCAAACCTAAATGGAAAGTGTCCTGATTATATTTTGATTAGGTATTGAGCATAGAGCTCAAATATAAAGATGGTAGGGCAGGAAATGTCATTGACAGCTTTTTGCATAGGAGTACTGGAATAGTATAGAGAAGACAATATTATTCCTATATTTAATTATAAAGGGAAAAGATTAAAAGGAAGGAAAAGATAATTTTAAAAATAAATTTCTTTCATCATAATTTTCTCTGGCCTCATATGACCTCTGTTCTTATCCTATTCATCCCCTTACACACCTGCAGATATCATATTAATTCATATTTATCCATTCTGTTTTTTGTCCTTTCTGCCAGAAGTGCTTTCACTTGCCTCTCTATTGGTTAATATCTAACCCATTTTTCAAGTCCTGTGTCCTTCATAATAACTTCTCTGACTACTGTTACACATCTAATCTCAACTTTCACTGTTGTGAGCCAGATTTCTTAAACATAGAAGAATTGAATCATTTGTTTTTCTTAAGACTCCAATTAGATTGTAAGTGCTTTGTGAGCCAGGGCCTTGGTTATCTCACAATGAACTAGCTCACTATTTCCAAGAGGCATTCAAGAAATATGCATGTGATAAAAAAGCAAGGGAAGACATGCTAACAAATGAAAATACCAAGAGCAGAAAGGCTCTGGGAGTGAATAAAGAAACTAAAGCTGTGGGTCAAATGAAAGTATAGCTTAAATAGACAATAACACAGAATGTCTCAAGAAAAATTATGAGACATACAAAATAAACTGGGTAATGTGATCCAAAATCAAAAAAAGAATCAATCGATAAAAGTGGACTCACAGGTATCATAGATGTTGGATTACCTGAGAAGGCCTTTAAAAGATAATTATGACTAATATGTTAAAGAGCGTTGTGGGAAAAAGTAAACAAGATGCATGAGCAAGTGAGATAATTCATCAGAAGATTAAAACCTGCAATACCAGAAATAAAGATTTTATTTCAAGGGCTTAATAGTAGACTGAACACAGCTGAGCAAAGGGTCAGTGAACTTAAAGACAAGTGAATAGAATTTATCCACACTGAAGCACAAAGAAAGAAATGCAAAAGAAAAAAACAAACAAAGAAAAGAAGAAATGAGACAAAAAGCTGATCAGTGTATGATATTTGTGGTTCTCAGCAGATTCATATTTAGTGAACTCCAAGCAAGAAAAATATAGCAGAAACCCAAACTAAGTACACCATAGTCAAACTACTGAACATGAATGATAAAGTCATGTTTGAATATATAACACTCAAGAAAATATCAAAAGAATGAAGATCAAGTTCACATTAGAAAAATAGAGCCCAAAATACAGAATAACTTTAAAGGAATGAAAATTAAACTAAGACCAAAAAATCAAAGCTGAGAGAATTTATTTTCAGCAAATCTGAACTACAACAAATGCTAGAAGTTTTTCAAATAGAAGGGAAAATGATCACTTATGGAAGCCCAGATTGTTAGAAAGAAATAAAGAGCCACTGAAAGGAGATCACTCACAATTAATAAGAAAAATGGTAAACAGAAACCACTCTCCATCTTTAATGTAGCTCTGAGACATCTTGAAACTACAAGGCACAAAAAAGGAGAAAAAGCTATCAAAATAATGAAGGTCAGATAAGAGTACGTGAAGATATAAGGAAATGAGTAATTGCAGAATTCAGCAAAAGCTGATAGAGCATGCTTTTCCATAGCAAGTAGTACATATGATAGTTTTAAAATAAAAATCTCCTGCTTATGACTATGAGAAAGGGCTGCATGAACTACTGGAAGGAGCTTTGATGGAATCTATTTGAGACTATGTCTTAGGAGCTGGGAAGGCTGAGATGACTAGGAATCACAAAAGTCACACTGGCTCTCTATTTCCAACTTGGCGCCTGTATTAGTCCCTTCTCATACTGCTGTAAATGACTGCCAGAGGCTGGGTAAAAGGAAAATGGTTTAATTGACTCACAGTTCAGCATGGCTGGGAAGCATATCCTTAGGAAACTTGCAATCATGGCGGAAGGGGAAGAAAACATCTCCTTCCTTACATGATGGCAGGAAGGAGAAGTGCTGAGCGAAAGAGGGAAAAGACCCTTATAAAACCATCAGATCTTGTAAGAACTCACTTGCTATCATGATATCATGAGAACAGCAGCATGGGGGTAACCACCCCTATGATTTAATTACCTCCTAGTGGGTCACTCCCAAGATACATGAGAATTATGGGAACTACAATTCAATTTGAAATTTGGGTAGGGACACAGCCAAACCTTATCATTCCACCCCTGGACCCTCCCAAATCTCATGTCCTCACATTTCAAAACACAATCTTGCCTTCCCCAAAGTCCCCCACAGTCTTAACTCATTCCAGCATTAACCCAAAAGACCATGTCCAAAGTCTCATCTGAGACAAGGCAAGTCCCTTCTTCCTATGAACCTGTAAAATCAAAAACAAATTACTTACTTCCTAGATACAATGGAGTTACAGGCAATGAGTAAATATACTTGTTTCAAATAGGAGAAATTGGCCAAGAAGAAGCGGCTACAGGCCCCATGCAGTTCAATATCTAGCAGGGCAGTCAAATCTTAAAATGATCTCCTTTGACTCCATGTCTCACATCCAAGTCATGCTGATGCAAGTGGTGGGCTCCCATGTCCTTGGGCAGCTGAGCCCCCTGTGATTTTGTAGGGTACAGCCTCCCTCCTGGCTGCTTTCACAGACTGGCATTGAGTGTCTGTGGCTTTTCCAGGCACACAGTGCAAGCTGTCAGTGGATCTACCATTCTGGGGTCTGGAGGATGGTGGACCTATTTTCATAGCTCCACTAGGCAGTGTCCTAGTAGGGACTCTGTGTAGGGCTCCTACTCCACATTTCCCTTCTGCACTGCCCTAGCAGAGGTTCTCCATGAGGGCTCTGTCCCTAAGGCAGACTTCTGCCTGGACGTCCAGGCATTTCCTTACATCCTCTGAAATCTAGGCAGGGGTTCCCAAACCTCAATTATTGACTTCTGTGGACCCACAGACTCAACACCACCTAGAAACTGCCAGGGCTTGGGGCTTGCACCTTCTGAATCCATGGCCCAAGCTGTACCTTGGCCCCTTTTAGCCATTGCTGGGACACAGGGCATCAAGTCCCAAGACTGCACAAAGCAGCAAGGCCCTGGACCCAGCCCATGAAACCATTTTTTTCCTTCTAGGCCTCCAGGCAGGGCCTGTGACAGGAGGGGCTGCCATGAAGACCCCTGACATTCCCTGGAGACATTTTCCTGATAGTCTTGGTGGTTAACATTTGACTCCTTATTACTTATGCAAATTTCTGCAGCTGACTTGAATTTCTTCTCATAAAAATGGGATTTTCTTTTCTATCACATCGTCAGGCTGCAAATTTTCTGAACTTTATGTTCTACTTCCCTTTTAAATGTAAGTTCCAATTCCAAACCATATCTTTGTGAATACATAAAACTGAATGCTTTTAACAGCACCCAAGTTGAATCTTAACTCTTTGCTGCTTAGAAATTTCCTCTGTCAGATACTCTAAATAATCTCTCTCAAGTTTAAAGTTCTACACATCTCTAGGGCAGGGGCAAAATGCCGCCAGTCTCTTTGCTAAAACATAGCAAGGGTCACCTTTATTCCAGTTCCTAACAAGTTCCTCATCTCCATCTGAGACCGCCTCAACCTGTACTTCATTGTCCATATCACTATCAGCAATTTGGTGAAAGCCATTCAACAAATCTCTGGGAAGTTCAAAACTTTCCCACATCTTCCTGTCTTCTTCTGAGTCCTCCAAACTGTTCTAACCTCTGCCCATTACCCAGTTCCAAAGCCACTTCCCCACAGTTTTGGGTATTTTTATAGCAGCACTCCCACTGTCTGTGGTACCAATTTACTGTATTAGAGGACTGCCTAAGACTGGGAAGTTTATAAAGGAAAGGGGTTTAATTGACTTACAGTTCCACAGGGCTGGAAGGCCTCAGAAAACTTACGATCATGGCAGAAGGGGAAGCAACCACATCCTTCACATGATGACAAGAAGTAGAAGTGCTGAGCAAAAGGAGGTAAAACCCCTTACAAAACCATCAGATCTCATGAGAAATCACTATCATGAGAACAGCAGCATCGGGGTAACTGACCCCATGATTCAATTACCTCCCACCAGGTCCCTTCCACCACGTGTAGGGATTATGGGAACTATAATTCAAGATGAGATTCAGTTGGGGACACAGCCAAGCCATATCAGTGCCCAATAATGTAATCTCAATATAGCAGGTAAACTAATCCATTAGTCTGGTCACCCAACATCCACCTGTTTCCCTATAGGCTAATCTTAATGTAGCATCCAGGGGAATCCATTGAAAACAATCCAGATAGTGTTATATCCCCATTCAGAATTCACCAGTGGCTTCCCTTCTCACTGAATCCAAATCTAAAGGTCTTACAAAAGTTTACAAGACCCTGTATGATCTGATCATCATAGCCTCTCTGCAGCTCTCCCCACACTTCCCTCATTCAAGTGACCCTAGTGTTCTTGCTGTTCCTCAAACACACCAGGCATTCTTCTCGTATGGCCTTTTATTCCAGTTGTTCTCTTTAACTGAAAATCTCTTCTTGCACATATCAGTAATGCTGGCACCTTTTCAAAGTCATCTTGGAATCTAAAAGAGTCTAACTTATAGAAGTAGAAAATAGAATAGTGGTTACCAGAGGCTGGGCAGGGAGGGAGGTGGATGGGGAAAGGGAAGATGTTGGTTAATGGGTGCAAAGTTTCAATTAGGTAAAAGGAATAAGTTCTGGCATTCTATTGCATAGCATGATGACTATATTTAATAGTAACGTATTTTACATTTTAAAATTGCTAAAAGAATTTTAAGTGTTCTCACCACAAGGAAATGATAAATATTTAGGTTATGGAAATGCTCATTAGCCTGCTTTGATCACTCCATAATGTACACATGTATCAAAACATCACATTGTAACCCATAAAAATATACCATTATTTTTAATGAAAAATAAAATAAAACCTTAAAAAACCCAGTCACCTTTTCTTAAATTCACTCTATTGATGAGGCCTTCCTTGACAAATCTATTGCATTTTCCTTGCACTCTGATACTCCATATTTGCCTTTCCCATTTTTGTTTTGGATAGTATTTAATACCATCTGTCACACTATATATTTTATTTATTTTTCTTAATTTGTCTTTTTTTATTGGAATTAAGCTCCATGTTTAGTTTACTCCTATTTCTCCAGTGCTTCAAAAAGTACTTGGCACATAGAAAGTAACGCATGAATAATTGTTGAGTAAATCAATAAAATAAGTGATAGTATAATTGTTACATAAAGGAAAGGAAAACTTATGAAGAGATTTGTGAGTGATTCGGTGAAAATTCTGCTCAAGGAAAATTTAAAAAACCAAAAGTCTCTCCTCCAAATCTCTTTAAAAAACTGTTCATTTTTTAGTTCTCTGAGCCTCAAACTCTTTATCTGTAAATTGAGAATAATAAAATACATATATTATAGGATGTTGCAAAGACTAAATAAAAAGGAAGACTAAAGCGTGAAGTAAAGTTCCTGGCATGTAGGTGGCAAAGTATCTTTAATACATATTCCTTCTCATACCACTTTTACTTACTGTTGTCTAGGGAAACCCTAAAATTATCTTCAAGATAGAAATGTATGAAATTACTTACATATATGTAACTTCTGTGTAGATATGTTTGCAATACATTTGTAAGCTTATCTCCATATATGTAGGTATACTTCATACATGTAGCTATATCTCCATATGTGTAACTATGCTGGAGACAAATTTGGGAAAGCAAAGGCAAGCTCAGAGATATACCAAGTGAAACTATGCTGGAGCCCTTCTTCAGCACAACTGTATTCAAATAATTACGTATCTGGTTTCATTAAAAGGTTTTCACTTTATTCTTTTTCTTGTCTCTTCCAATTGTGGCCCTTTCCCTCCATATTTTTCTTCTTATCCAAAAGATTGACCTCTTTCTCCTATTTTTTTTAAGTGGAAGAAGAAAATAAGCAACTCCCTCCTAACTCCGTTTTCTTTTGAATCATTTTATTCCAGCTTAACTTTTTTCCCTTTTGTGGAAGTAAGAACACTGTATTTGATTTGGAGAAATATATATATTGGGAAAAATAAGGCCATTCTTGGCTGTGGTTATTTCGGAATACTTTCTATTTCTTTTTGTGTTACTTAAAATACAAATCAAATCTTTTGGAATGTTTGTCTATCTCTATGAACATATATATAGTGATTTGGGACACAGGATTTATAAAGCATTATGCCTCCTCTTCAAGGGAATTTTACTTTCTATGTGGTTCGGGAGTTTGAGTATCTGGGTCTCATTTTGAAATAAGTAAAATGCCAATAGATACATAAGAAACAATAGCAGATGGCTCATGCCTGTAATCCCAGCACTTTGGGAGGCTGAGGCAGGTGGATCACCTGAGGTCAGGAGCTCGAGACCAGCCTGGTCAACATGGCAAAGCCTTGTCTCTACAAAAGTTAGCTGGGTGTGGTGGTATGGGCCTGTAATTCCAGCTACTCAGGAGGCTGAGGCAGAAGAATTCTTGAACCTGGAAGGTGGGGGGTGCAGTGAGCCGAGATTATGCCACTGTACTCCAGCCTGGGTGACAGTGAGACTCCGTCTCAGAAAAAAAGAAAAAAAAAAATAGCGAGTAATTCCTGCTGACATTAGCTTTTGAGTGATGTAGTTAAACTTTGTAGGGCTTGGCTTTAAATTAAGCAGTTTTTGACTACATGCATGAGACTGCAGGAATATGTTGTAGGAAAAATAAATCTTGAAATGGGTTGACAGTAAACTGGAATTTCATTCCCTAAAGAACGCAACAGAGAAAGCAATGTTTGGGAGCTACTCTGATACCATTTATCCATTTAACTCGGAAACTATAATGCCATTTATCCCAGAGTGGCTACTAACACTCAAAGTGATAGAAGACCACTGAGGTAGGACTTATGAGAAATTATAAGGAACCGCCAAGAGTTTAGAAGACCAGCTGAAGCTCCTACCTGAGAAGGACATAGTCGGCACCTAGGTACCTTTAGACTTTGCCTTGGAGACTCTTTAATCAGGGCAGATGCTTATCCAAGCTTCTTTCACTTTTCAGGTGATTCTGGGAACTTAAAGTGACATAAGAGTGAGGACCATTTTATTTTCTCTGTGTGTGTGTGTGTGTGCATGTGCTGTCTCTTATACACATCTAGATGTGTATAAGAGACAGATATAAAGCCACATGATATATATATATGATCATATAACCATATGATCTTTAGCATCATCTATTTTTAAAATGCATGAGCAAGATTTTCATTTTAGTGTTTCTATTTTACCCCTTGGACTTATGTTTTTCATTCTATTTTTCTTCACAGAATATTATCCTAATGTAACATAGTTTATGCTTGAAAGTCTTATTAAACACACTATAATATTTTTCTGGTACAAAATTATGTATCTCTGCCATTAAGCTATATATGCATTTGTTGTTTGACTTTTGTCTGTCTTTACCTACCAGAACACAGACTCCATACAGACAGAAATTTGTTTTTCTGTTTGGTTGCTGTTAGATTCTTATCATTTGAAACAAGGCTCAGTTCAGAGCAGACACTGATAAAAATTTTTTTAATGAATGGAGATGAAATTTAAAAGTTTTCAATTTTTGTATGATGAAGAGGCTCTATGTTTTAAATGTTTCGTCCTAGATTGCATTATCATGACAATTATTATTAACATAAACCTTTTAAATAATATGAAATATATTAAAATGTTGATAATTGTTAAGACAAAAGTAAAGTGTTGTCAGAAATGCAGTTTTTAATGAGATGAATGGAGCTTTTCATGTTTTCATAAAGTCACATATCTATGGGTGAATATTGTTTATTGCTGGATAGAGATCAGTATCATTTCTATTTCAACTTTTTGTTTTCATAGATGTAAACACTACAACATATTAATCATATAAATAATCATGACTCTTTCAAATGCTCCTTAGATGCAAATATCATATAGTTATTTGTCATTGATAGAATTGCAATGATTCACTGGATAATGGGTTGATTAGGTTCTTCTTCAATTTTGCTGAAAGTTGAGTATTTAAACTACCTTATTGGCAAGATGGTGTTGCCCAGTGGCACCATTGTTTCCAACTGTCCATTTAACTTCTTAGAAGTATATACCCTTAGATGTACTTTTGTTTAAAACAAAAAAAAAGAAAAGAAAAAGAAAAGTGGACAATCACAAAGACAGGGGTAATAGTGAAGAAAAGGAGGGAAGATAATGGCTTCAGTTCCATCAGGGTTTCTTGGGTCCTTACACAAATTACATGAAGGAAGCGTACAAATGAAATGAAAGACCTAGAAATTTATTGCCTTAAAGCTGTACCTCCTACATTAAGTTTATGTTTATACCCAGATTACATTAATTTATAGGCCATAGTTCCAGGCTACCATTTAATTTCACTGTAGCAGCCTGAGTCCCACTACTTTGAGCTGACACAGCTAAAGCAGAGTAATACCCTATCTGACAGTGGTGGAAATTGTGCCAGTCTTAAATACCCCACAATAATGATAGGCAAGCTGTTCCAGTTGGGCAAATAAACTGATACATGGAGCATTAAATGATAATGTGCTCATCTAACAGAATAATCTTCCCATCTGATGATCATGACTGGTCATAGGTCAATTCAGGGACAGTTGTGTTTTCCAACAGATTAGTCATCTGAGCCAGAATAGGATCTCTTTTAATATATGAACTATAATTTACTGAAAAATTGTGGAGACGCTTGCTCAATTAAACATGTTATTTCTAGTCTTCACGGTAATCTAACCTAGTAAGACAAGTATTGTTATCTCCATCTGCTAATTAAAATATGAGGATAAAAGATGTTGAGTACCTTGCCTAAGGTCAGATAAGTAGTGATAAGTAGCACAGTGGTCACATAAAGAGCACATATTGCAGTGTCCACTCCAAATAATAATAATAAGTAACTTTTATTGAGCATTTACTATTGTTAAGCTCAGTGTTCCAGCTGATGAGCATGAAGGATGGAGCACCAAGAAGCTTTGTTAGGAAATAGCAGAGCCGAGATTCAACCCAGGCAGCCTGAGTCCAGAACCCAAACTTTTTTTTTTTTTTT
>NW_012098177.1:553066-555139 GCF_000951045.1 Mandrillus leucophaeus
TGACACCATTACTAATGTAATGAGCTAATGTTAACTGGTCTCTATCATCACTCCACACCATGTTACCTTTTTGCATAATATAAAGTCCTTTTCTTAATTTAAGGCAAGATTTTAATCTCATTAATTTATTCTGTTGACTAATCTCCTGTCTTTTCCTCCTGGTGATTGGTGCTAAGGGAAAACTGGCCAAAGATCTGAGGAGGTTAATAGAATGACATTTCATATACCATGATATTAAAAAAAAACCTAATCTGGAAAAATTAACATGAGATCAACCTATTTTTATTGCTAATGAAAGTAAAGGGATGGTATTGCCTTCATTTTCAATATTTTGAAATTTTTAAGTAGATATAAAAAATCCCTTTTGCCATACATTTTAGGCCCTTGAAACAAACAACTTCTAGGCTGTAAAACAAATCTATATACAGTTTTGTAAAATTTTAATTTTTAATTTTTGTGAGTACATAGTAGTTGTATATATTTATGATTTACTTGAGATATTTTCATACAGGCATGCAATGCATCATAATCACATCAGGGTCAATGCGGTATCCACCATCTCTAGCATTTATCCTCTATGTACAAACAATCCAATTATACTCTTTTATTTTAAAATGTACGATTAAATTACTATATTCATCCAGTTATGCTGGCAAATACTAGGTCTTATTCATTCTTTCTAACTATTTTTTGTACGCATTAGCCTTTCAAACTTCTTCCCCAGCCCCTGACTACCCTTCCTCTGGTAACCATCCTTCTATTCTATCTCCACGAGTTCAATTGAAAAACTATACAATTTTGATTGTGCCATAAATGGCCTAATCAAAAACAAGGACTTTTTTTTCTTCCTGTTCTGGGTGGACCCCAGTTCTGAGTTGCTCACACGTTAAGTCCATAGTTTATAGAAGAACTTCTCACCTGATAGGCCAAACATTTTTCTCTTGGGTGATTTTTTAAAAAGTTTAAATATGTCAGAATATAAAATTTTGAGGCCATCCTTACTCTCTGTGTTCTCATCTTTTTTCTTTTTCTTTCTTTCTTTTTTTTTTTTTTTAATTGTAGCAGAGAAGTGGCTTCACAGACTTTTGACAGTGTACTCAAACTATGTATTTCAATATCTCTACTTCAAGATTATGTATCTTCTATCAGATTATTTACTAATCAAGTTCGATATACGTGATTAGAAAATAACAGTACTATCACGGTTAGTATCATTTTTCACTACAATTAAGAAAATAACATGTACATATTTTGGTTTTAGAATAATAGTAATATTTACTATTACTATACTGACCACTAGATGGAGACAAGTCCTCCTCGCTTCACTCGTGATCGTTTTCTCATGGTTGAGTAGAAGCCTGCAACGAAAGAGTCAGCTTATTACAGTACTGCATGTTCAGAATTATAACAGTTATATTATTAGAAGGTTTTATTACTGTCAGCATCATAAGTCGCAGAGGCTGTTCAATCTGAGGAATGTATCCTGTGTTTATAGAAGGCATTTTCTATTATCACTGGGAGTCATTTCCAAGCTAAATAATAATGACATTATAAAAGCAATCTTTTTCTCAATAACTTATCAGTACATTCAAAATTCACAGGTTTTGTTTCTTGCATTTTTTTAGTTGTTTTTTTGAAACATTAAAAAGAGTTGCTCTTTCACTGAGTTCTTAAGGAGACATTTGGTGTTCAACTTTCATGCAAGTTATTTGTTTTGACATAAAATATAAAGTAAACATTTAGAAAAAAACTAACATAAATTCATACTCTATTGCTTAGGTAATGTTTATCACCTAAGAGAGATTAATAAAATCTAGAGTCTACACATTACTTTACACCTTAGCATCATCCTAAGGTAAGATGTTAGCATCTTAACAAGACAAGGATTTGTGCATTCTGTCCAGTGGTCCTCATATTTGCTCACGTGTTCTCTTTTGTGTATCTTAAAGAAGATAGCCAGTTTTTTCATTGTTTTTTTAAGAGTAAGATTTCCTGTGTATTATAAAAAATGAAATAAAATAATTTTAGGATACAGTTCTATCACTGTTTTTAATATTCCAATGAAATCTAAAG
>NW_012098177.1:556934-557989 GCF_000951045.1 Mandrillus leucophaeus
GGTACCTTTAGACTTTGCCTTGGAGACTCTTTAATCAGGGCAGATGCTTATCCAAGCTTCTTTCACTTTTCAGGTGATTCTGGGAACTTAAAGTGACATAAGAGTGAGGACCATTTTATTTTCTCTGTGTGTGTGTGTGTGTGCATGTGTGTGTATTTCATTTGCTCTGATCTTTTATTCATTTTGTAAAAATCTCTGCCCATTACATCTTTTGGGTCATTTGGCTTGACTCATTGCCTTACACGACATCTGCATCTTGTAAAATTTTCCTAGTTGTATATTTTCAGTTTAAACGTGTTCTTGACAGTTTTACTGTTACAAAATGAACTTGTTTGTGCTAGCATCTGCCAGTTCACAGATGTCTTATTTATAGGATAAGAGAGGGCATTTGTCTTCATTTAGAAAATGGATCATGAGTCTTCATAGTCTTAATATTCTTCTTATCCATAAAAGCTATGAGCATAGCACTGATCCAAATCTATTTAAACTTTGATTAGTCAAAACCCAGAACAATGGAATTAAATATTTGGAAAAGAACTTCTCACTGCCCAGATCTATTTCTCAATCCTCTATGTATTTTAATAATGTAGGTGGCCAAGTGGCTTATTCAGGGCACCCTGCTGAGGTATATATTTGGTGAGATATATTTTGTGTGGCTGCCTGTATTGGAAGGTGATTGTCAAATGGTATAACAGGCGAGGGGCTTCTTCCTAGTGAAGCCAGAAATCAGTGTTTACTTATATAAGAAACACTTTCTGTAATTCAATGATTCATGTCTATTTATTGCCTACCGTATTTACCAGGCGTTGTTGCATGTGAGAGTAGAGTGATAATCAATTCAGACAAGATCTTTGTTTCCCTAAGCCCAAACAAAAATAAGCAGACAATTATAGCACCATATGTAAACTGCTAGGATAAGGCAGTACCCAGAGGGATATCTAACCCAGACTATAGGGTCAGAAAAGACTTCTCATAAGGTGTGAAATCTGTATTGAGATCTAGAAAGTGAATAAATGGAAGCTAAGTGTTATGGTTAACTGCTTTAGTATAACAAC
>NW_012098177.1:565599-573493 GCF_000951045.1 Mandrillus leucophaeus
AAAGACCTAGAAATTTATTGCCTTAAAGCTGTACCTCCTACATTAAGTTTATGTTTATACCCAGATTACATTAATTTATAGGCCATAGTTCCAGGCTACCATTTAATTTCACTGTAGCAGCCTGAGTCCCACTACTTTGAGCTGACACAGCTAAAGCAGAGTAATACCCTATCTGACAGTGGTGGAAATTGTGCCAGTCTTAAATACCCCACAATAATGATAGGCAAGCTGTTCCAGTTGGGCAAATAAACTGATACATGGAGCATTAAATGATAATGTGCTCATCTAACAGAATAATCTTCCCATCTGATGATCATGACTGGTCATAGGTCAATTCAGGGACAGTTGTGTTTTCCAACAGATTAGTCATCTGAGCCAGAATAGGATCTCTTTTAATATATGAACTATAATTTACTGAAAAATTGTGGAGACGCTTGCTCAATTAAACATGTTATTTCTAGTCTTCACGGTAATCTAACCTAGTAAGACAAGTATTGTTATCTCCATCTGCTAATTAAAATATGAGGATAAAAGATGTTGAGTACCTTGCCTAAGGTCAGATAAGTAGTGATAAGTAGCACAGTGGTCACATAAAGAGCACATATTGCAGTGTCCACTCCAAATAATAATAATAAGTAACTTTTATTGAGCGTTTACTATTGTTAAGCTCAGTGTTCCAGCTGATGAGCATGAAGGATGGAGCACCAAGAAGCTTTGTTAGGAAATAGCAGAGCCGAGATTCAACCCAGGCAGCCTGAGTCCAGAACCCAAACTTTTTTTTTTTTTTTGAGACAGGGTCTCGCTCTGTCACCCATGCTGGCATGCAATGGCATGATCTTGGCTCACTGCAACCTCCACCTCCGAGTTTCAAGCTATCCTCGTGCCTCAGCCTCCTGGGTAGCTGGGACTACAGATGTACGCCACCACGCCCGGTTAATTTTGTATTTTTAGTAGAGATAGGGTTTCACCATGGTGGCCAGGCTGGTCTCGAACTCCTGACCTCAAGAGATCCACCTGCCTCGGCCTCCCAAAGGATTACAGGTGTGAGCCACCATGCCAGGCCAGAGCCCAGACTCTTATTCACTTTGATATGGCACCTACAAAAGTCAATCATTGAAGTTCATAACTACATTAGAACAACAGAAAGGGAACATCTCACTGACTAGAATCTACAGGGAATGCCTGAAATATAGAAAGCAAATAGAAGTAGAGCAGCATTCAGCAGATAATGGGAGCAGACACTGGAGAGGAGGTGGATGCAGAGGAGACAGAGGCAGTCGTCACCCTCAGGGTAATTAATTGGGTATCATAGCAAGAGCATCTAGGAAAACAGACTCACTTCCTGGACAGCCAGGATGTCTGCATCCTGGAGGCACTAGCATGTGGGTGTTTGGATCTGAGAAAGAAGGCAGAATTCCAAGTGGTTGGCCAGACTGAGAAGTGCAGTGTACTCACACCCAGGAGACCTGCTGCTGATGCACTTGGTTCAGTAGCACATTCTGCACCCCCAAGAACATCTCTCAAACACACTGCTGCACAAATTTCAGCAGTTCATTACAATCCTTAACCCTTACCTCGGTTATGCAAATATGCAGCAGACAATCTAATCAGAAATTTCAGCCATAAAATGAAGAACACAATCAAGAATCATCAAACATTTAAGAATACAGTAAAAGGGGGCAGACACATTTAAATACAGTAAACACATTATGCATATCTGAAAAACTCAGAATGCTACAAGTGAATATTTAACCCATAAAAAATAATTAAACAAAGATCATAAACATTAAAGCTTAATCAAGTCAGTGCTGGTAGATGAAACAAAATTGGTCACTTGTTCATAACTGTTGAAGATAATGTAATGATAAGTACATGGATTTTACTATAATATTTCTTTCTATTTTAACATCTCTGAAATTTTCATAGATAAAAGACTAAAACCGTATATTTAAAAAGCTAAATAGAAAAATCAATATGGTAGAAAATTAAGCCAAGGGATTCTTACTGAAAATACCACAAAAGATAAAGAGAATGAACATATCGAAGAAAAATTAAATGACAGGAAAGGCAGATCTTTCAGTTGTAACATCATCTTGTAGGAGTTACCTGAGTGATGGGCCATAATATACAGTCATGTACCCTATAATAACATTTTGACCAACAACCAATGACATATATGACGGTGGTACCAGAAGATTATAATACTGTATTTTTACTATACTATGTACTATGGAGTACAATGTGATATTATGGTACATGTATAAAACGCAAAATGATTAAATTAAGGTAATTAACGGATCCATCACCTCAAATATTTATCATTTTTGTGGGAGAATATTTGAAATTTACTCAGTGATTTTGAAATACACAGTACATTATTAATAACTATAGCCACCACGTTGCACAATAGATCACCAAAAAACCTTATTCTTACCGCCTAAAATGAAACTGGATATCTTTTGACCAACATCCTCCTCTTCCCCTCCTACTCAGTCTTTAGGAACCACCATTCTACTCTCTGTTTAAAAGAATTTAGTTGTTCTAGGTTCCTCATATAAGTGAGAATATGCAGTATTTGTCTTTTGTTTTTTTTTAACACAGATGTCCTTTTCACACCCCAGCTTTCACAATTATACTGGTCCTTATTTTCTATATTTCTGTAGGCATCCTTTGCATAGCCATAACCTAAAGAGTTATATTTAAATGCTTTTTTTTTAAAGAAAACATTTTATTTCCTCATTCACGTACATTGTGGTTTAAAGGATACTTTAGCTTACCAAGTAAATGATGTGTCCCTTACTATGAGAAATCACTTTAAAAAAAATGTTTCAATCACAGGCACTCAAAGTCAGTGGTTATTTTCAATTGCCAGTGGATTTGAGCTCTAGCTCTCCTTTTTTATACTCTGCCGTCGCGCTCAAGTGGTTAATGATCAACAGAGATCTACAGAATATTGGAGAAGCATAACAGGAATCATTAAGGCAAACATTTTACCATCTCATATGGGTTATTTCCCCTCAAGTTTTTTCTCTTTTATGTGAAGAGTTTTGTGTATCAGTTTTTCATAAGAAGGAATATGTAGTTTTCTTAACTTTTTGAGTATTATTACCAATAATTTATCAGAAAGGTAAATATAAGTGATTTCAGATTTTACTGTATTCTTGATTGTTCCTGGAATGGAACTATCTTTACTCTCTGGAAAACCACACCAAAAAAAAGAAAAAAAGAAAAAAAAAAAGAAAAGAAAAAGAAAAGAAAAACATGTGCCCCCTCTTGTTAGCCTCCTGCCAGGGACTGTGGCTCTTTAGAAAACTGTGGTCTCTTGAGACCAGGTAACGAACAGAGCCACCTTCTGTCTTCATGTCTGTATCTACCAATTTCTAATCATACCTTGGAGCAGGAGCCTCAGACCGATATTGAATAAGATGGGTCCTGACTTTAGTGGAGGAAGTGGCAAACTATCACATAAGAAGAGATGGTGACAGAGTGGTAAAGGGAGAAAGAAAACAAGATCCTCCCTCTATAGTGAGACTGAAAATAAAACTGTTAATAAGTAATATGTAAAGGGAAAGATAGATTTCTAAATGAGTTTATTGGAAAATAAAAGTGATTGGAAATTAGATGAATATAGATTTAATTCAAGCAAATAGAAAAAGAGTGGAATAAATGGAAAGAAGAAAGGATGTTACATATGTAAAAGCAAAAATTCATAAATTGAAAACAAAGGAAAAATAGTACCAGAAACTAAAATCTAGTTCTTTTTACAAGACTGATAAAGTGGAAAGAAGATATAAATAAATAACAAAATTATAATAGGACATGATTATAGATCCAATGGCAACTTTTGAAATCATTTATGAATATTATTAATAACTTTTGTCCAATATATTTTGATATTTAGATAAAATGCATGATTTATAGAAGAATTACCAAAAATCATGTTGGAAAGGAACAGAAAACTTAAAAAAATAGTAACTGTTAAACCTTGGCACAATTAAAGCAATTATTTCAGTATTCTAGAGTGTTCCGACCCTTTTCCCCAAATCACCGCTAGAAAATTTAATAAGTGAGCTTTATAAAACTTTAAAGGAACAAATAACCTCTACTATGTATAGATTGTGAAAGAAATGTCATCTTTCATAGAACTAGAAAAAAAACTATTCTAAAATTTATATGGAGCCAAAAAAAAAAAAGCCCAAATAGCCAAAGCAACCCTAAGCAAAAAGAACAAAGCCAGAGGCATCACAATACCTGATTTCAAACTATACTATAAGGCTACAGTAACAGACACACAGATCAATGGAACAGAAAAGAGAACCTAGAAATAACGCCACACACCTGCAGCCATCCAATCTTTGGCAAAATAAACAAAAACAAAACCAAAAACAATTGCAAAGGACTCCCTATTCAATCAATGGTGCTGGGATAGCTGACTAGTCATATGCAGAAGAATGAAACTGGACTCCTACCTTTCACCATATACAAAAAGCTGCTCAAAACGAATTAAACATTTCATTGTAAGACCTCAAACTATAAGAATCCTAGAGGAAAATCTAAGAAACACCAGTCTGCGCATTGACCTTGGGAAAGAATGTATGATTAAGTCCTCCAGAGCAATTACACAAAACCGAAAATTGACAAGTGAAACCTAATTAGGCTAAAGAGCTTCTGCACAGCGAAAGTAATCATCAATAGAGTAAACATACAACTTACAGAATGGGAGAAAATATTCTCAAACTATGCTTCCAGTGAAGATCTAACATCCAGAATCTGTAAGAAACTTAAACAGTTGAATAAGCAAAAAATAAATAACCCCATAAAAATGATTAAAAGACATAGACATTTCTCAAAAGAAGACATACAGTGGCCATCAAACGTATGAAAAAATGTTTCAGATCACTAATCATCAGACAAATGCAAATGAAAACCACAGTGGATACTATCTGATACCAGTCAGAATGGCTGTTAATAAAAAGCCTGAAAAAACAAGAGATGCTGGCAAGGCTGCAGAGAAAAGGAACACTTATACACTGTTGGCAGGAACATAAATTAGTCCAGCAACTGTGTAAAGCAGTTTAGAGATTTCTCAAAGAAATTAAAACAGAACTACCATATGACCCAGGAATCCCGTTACTGGATATATATGTCCACAAGAAAATAAATCATTCTACCAAAAAGACAGATGCACTTGTATGTTGATTGCAACACTATTCACAATAGCAAAGACCTGGAATCAACCTAAGTGCCCGTAAGTGGTGGCTGGGATAAAGAAAATATGGTACATATACACCACGGAATACTATGCAGCCATAAAAAAGAATAAAATCATGTCCTTTGTGGCAACGTGGATGCAGCTGGAGGTCATTATCCCAAGTGAATTGATGCAGGAATAGAATATCAAATACTGCCTCTTCTCAGTTATAAGTGGGACCTAAGTATTGGGTACTTGTGAACATAAAGATGGCAACAATAGAAACTGGGGACTACTGGGGTGGAGGCAAGCAGTGAAAAGCTAACTATTGGGTAATATGTTCAGTACCTGGGTAATGGGGTCATTTGTACCTCAAACCTCATCATCACACAATATATCAGGTAGCTAACCTGCACATATCCTCCCTGAATTTAAAATAAAAGTTGAAAAGAAAATTTAATTAAATCTCAACTCAATATTAAGAAAATACATTACCAAGAGATACATTTAATATGATACCATTTATGTAAAATATGAAAACATGCCAAGCAGTGTTGGACCTTGTTTGTGCTTTAATAATGTTTTAATAATGTAAACATGCATGAGAAAAATAAATTATCAGATTCAGGTTGGTGACTATCTTGAGGAAGTTAGAGAGGGAGGAAGGAAAACATAAGACATGAGAGAGGTAGAGAGGGAATCCCAATCATATTTGTAGTAAGTATTGCTTTAAAGAAAACCCTAAATGTTGAAGCAAGTATGGCAAACTGGTAGAACTTGATAGAGCTGGGTAGCTGGGTCTCGGTTCCAGATACTGAATTTTCACATATTTGAAATATTTCTTTTCTTTTTTCTTTTTTTTTTTTTTTAATTGAGACCAAGTTTCACTCTTGCCCAGGCTGGAGTGCTGTGGCGTGATTTCAGCTCACTGCAATCTCCGCTTCCCAGCTTCAAGTGATTCTCCTTACTCAGCCTCCCGAGCACCTGGCATTACAGGCATGCACCATCATGGTGGGCTAATTTTTGTATTTTTAGTAGAGATGGGGTTTCACCATGTTGGCCAGGCTGGTCTCAAACCCCAAACCTCAGGCAATCTGCCTATCTCGGCCTCCCGAAGCGCTGGGATTACAGGCATGAGGCACTGCACCTGGCCTAAAATATTTCTTGATAATCAAAGTAAGGACATTAAAAACACAAGAAACCAGAAATCATCTTTTTAAAAACGGGTTTGGGAAAGTGATTTATACAGGGTGGAGTTGGATTAAAAGATCCAATTTGCTGCTCCAAATCTCTGGGACCCTTATTTAAGGAAATGATGTGCTTCTCTTAACATCAGTCTTCTGGCTAGTTCAGGCCCATTTTCCCTGACCATATGAATTTTTCCAAATGGAATCTTTCAGCGGTATGCTTTTCAGCAATAAGGATACAGGGGTTTTATGGGATCAGAATCTTTAGACAGTATGATCATTAAGAGAAGGTTAAACCGAAAAGTCAGAAGAAGAGAAAAATTTCATGGAATTCAAACGTAAGTTTAGACATATGTTAAGAAATAAAGAAGCCACATATATACATCTTATGTGATTTGGGGGGAAGTTTGTATAGCTTTTTTAGTGTTTCTGGAAGATTCTTAAAAGTCCTCTTTATAGTCTCATTTGAGCATTTTGTTTTCTTCTTTTCTGGGCATGGTTAACAAATTAAAGAGCCTATTTCCTCTCCACAGCTGTGCGTCATTGCCTTAGGGACTATTATGGGAACAGATTCTAAAGGAGTTACTTCTGCTGTCTAGAAGCAAGAGCTCTTAATATAAACAAGCCTGTAAGCTACCCCATATTGAACAGATGTTATAAAAGCATTCCTGCCGGCTACTCTATCCTGTGGGATGTCCACTCTGTGTTCCCTGACAGCAGACCCCTGACCTATGAAGTAATGTTGCCCTGAAGACACTGTATGCAAAGACTGGTCTAAAGTAAATTCAGTGGATTTGCTTCCTTATGCAGCCCTTAGAAAGTGATGGCTGCAATATCTGAAAGTTGTGGGAGATTGGATTGTATTTTATATCTATAGATATTTGCTAATTTTTACTATTTTCATGAAAATGAGAAACTCTAAAACTAAGGCATTTTGGAAAGCTAATATTTTTCAGTAGGGATAAATACATATTTTAAAGTTCCAAATTATTAAGTGGCTTAAATGGGTGCATTTTACCAAAGGCCTATTCACAAAGTGAGAATTGGATTAAGATTGTTTAAAATTAATGCAATAATGAAGCTGATGCTGACTTTCTTTCTAATGTACTAAAATAACTAGTCTGACTTCAAATTTGTTATTTGAAGGACCTCACCTTATTAAAAAGGAATTTTCTTAGCAAGACTTATTTGGAGAATTGAGCAAGTGAGATTTTAGGAAATGGGACAAGAGCTAGAGCAAGATAATGTTCTAGAATATACAAAGACAAAGGGAACAATGCAGGTGCTTCAATTATCTGAGATGTTTCCAGCCTGATGAGAATGGACCTGATTGTGTATCAAAGTCAGGCTTTCATTCTGACTTTGGGCCATGAAACTATGTTAGTAAATGGCTTTGGCATGTGGTCATCTCAGACTGAGATCACTGATCTTATAGTCCTGAACTTTTAGATTTGGAGGAGTTTTTAATATTGACAAGGAACTGTGGCCAGGCAGGACCACAGGTCATGATCGTATA
>NW_012098177.1:575208-586571 GCF_000951045.1 Mandrillus leucophaeus
ACACCCCCACTTGCTGATCTCATGTTAGTGAGTTCTCACGAAATCTGGTTGTTTGAAAGTGTGTGGCACATGCCCCCTCACTCTCTCTCTTCGGCTGTGCCATGGTAAGACGTGCTTGCTTCCCTTTCACCTTCCACCATGATTGTTAACTTTCCTGAGGCCTACCAGTCATGCTTCCTGTTGAGCCTGTGGAACTGAGCCAATTAAACCACTTTCCTTCCTAACTTACCCAGTCTCAGGTAGTTCTTTACAAGAGTGTGAGAACAGACTCATACATTAATTGAATAAACTTTTGTTTAGAAATTCAGTATGAAAGATATTCTGCCCTGTGAGGTAAAGCAAAGGAAATAGTTAGTCCTCGAGAAGCTAACTTCTATGGTGAGATTAGGAGCCTACTCTCTGTGTAGAAATTGACCCTAACATGTTTAGGGGTTACTTGGCTCATGAGATATGAGGGAAGTCATTTTTTTTCTTCTTCATCTTACTGTCTTGAAACAAAGTCAGAGCAGCTGAACTATAGTGAGGTTATTGGTTATTTGAGTCAGCTGCTACACTCACATGATATTACTCTAAGCTATGAGCCCTGATATGATTGAAGGAAGAGTTTTTATCACTGATGTCATCCTGGCTTTTGTTGTAGAGCTTTCTTTAAAATTTCACTTTGAGTGATAGACATACTTAATCCTACGCAAAGATAAATCTAAACAGTGCTGGATAGTGAGCATACATTATCGTTTTTTGGTGTCTTTTTGTTGGTGGTGGTTTTTATTTTGTTTTGACCACTGTCTAAGGCAGAAATCTAGTCCAAATTATGACAGACTTCTGAGTCATCATTTGAAAAATGGCCTTCCATTTGCCAAAGGTTTATTCAGATGTTTTTATTGTATTACGATTACTATTTCAACTTTTGTTTCCTAGAATCTAAAGTTTTTAAGATTAAACCTACAAAATAGAAGGTTATCCTTTAACTATTAAAAAGGGAAAAAATAAAACCCCCAAGAATATGATTATAACTTAGGCTAGCCATGAGAATTAATGACTCCAACCCACACTCAACACAAAGTTTTATTAGTGTACAGTTTGTACTGTATGCTCTTACATTTCAGTCCGTCATGCCCTAAAAATGTGCTTTTCCACTTGGATAAATAATTGAAAATCACCCAATGTCTAAGGCTAGTTTGCATCTGATTTCCACCGTGAGGCTGTACAACTTTTGGGAACATGTGATCAGTGCCAAACAAGGGCAAAAGTTTACCAACTGTAGCTGTTTTAGCGTGAATGTTAGTGTTTGGGCTCTGTTTCCCACAGGGGATTTTATCCTTAACTGGAGTGTGTCTATTTTTTTATTTTACAAGTCCAAGTAACAATTTCCTTTTAGTCAACAGCACAATTTTTTATATATATTTTACTGGTTTTGAGTGTTACTTTTGAGCAGATTTTTACATGAATTTGCAAAAGTTAATATATTAAAAATAAAACACATATAATAAAACAATAGGCAAAGATGTTCAGAATCATGATATAGGGATGTTTCAGTTGGTTCTGTCACTGGGTACCCTAGCTATTTAACAATTCACTACCAGATACCAGTTCTTCTCCTCCTCATTCCCATACAATTCACCAAAATCAAGGAGTTCTACACACACACACACACACAAACACACACACACAACAAACCTTCTTTTAAAGCCAACAAACTTTCTTTTAAAACCATATCCACAAAAAATTCCATTAGAAAGCCCAAATGTGTTGTGATCAGCCAATTTCATTGATCAAGTCCAGCCCATTAGGGGGAAACAGGCGATATCTTTCCACGTCTATTTTAAACTTAATAAAAATACAATTTCATTGAAAAACTAAAGTGCAATATCTTAGGATAGATATATAAAGAACAGGCAGGGCATGGGCCCTATAAATACCATCTGCTCTTCTCCAGAGCTGCTGTGATAAGGGAATCCTAGCTACAGACTGTCGGTCTGGAAACTTTTTTTCGGTGAACACTTTGGTGTGCCAGTGCCTGGCCAGCAAATGTCAGTTTCTGAGTCAAACCTGAGGCATGCAGAGAAAGCCATCTTCTTAAGCGCCAGTACTGAGTACCTCTGACAAGAATGGCTTGGGCATCCAAGTGTCTCAGGGTCTTCCTTGATTCCTGCTGATAATGGAAATATATTTTGATCCCTTTGTAGGATCGTTTATTTGCTTTTCAAGATCAATATTTTTTTTCCCTAGCAAATTGATAGACATGCTCTTTTAACATAAAAGTAAATTTCACTTTTTCAAGATGCTATTCATAAATTACTAGATTTTTTGAGACAGATGTAAATGGAGATTTTCCAGCTCCAGCAGCAGGCTTAAACAAAAGTAAAACTATAGTACATACAGGAATATAAAATTGTGAACAAAAATTGAAGTATACTTAAGGATGATAAAAAAGTTTACTAGTATATATTTACAAAGTTGATAATGTCTAATTAACAAATGCAGTATTCAAAATTCAAAGACAGAAAGTAATAAACTACGACACTAATGAAGCATTGTAGTAAAAACTAGCAAGTTTCAAACTAAGATTAGCTTAGCTGATGCGGGACAGTCTGACCAATCCTGCTGACAAGCAGGAAAGGACATAACCTCAGCAGCCCCATAGCCTGGACTTTCATTCATTTTCATTAAGAATAACATGAATGTTTTAGTGATCTGTGGCCACTGAAAATCTAACAGTTCCCTCTGGCTCTCAGGGTAGACAATCTGGATCTGCTAGTACTTCCACTGATAACTGACTGTATGTCTCTTCCCCGCCAAAAAAAAATGGATTTGAGTATTTCAATGGACAGAATTTCAGTATCTGGCCATCTCTTTAGCCTCTGGAAAGTTTACAGATAGCCACTTTGGGTGAGATCTCCATGTTGAGTTGATTCAACTGGGCCCTGTAAGACGGTGTCACATGGGTCAAAACCCAGTAGATTATAACTAAGAAACCACTCTTTGAAGGTACAGAGGTATGGCTAGACTTCCAAAGCTTTTTAGAAGAATGTATTGTAAATTGCAAACTACGTAGGAGTATGGGCTATATGGCATAAGAAAAATAGAAAAATATTTTATTATGTAGATACACATAATAAAGGCCATCATCACGTACTTAAGAATAAAATCTTTTATTCTTTGTTATATTTAGAAATTTTACAATAAACATTTGTTAGTCAAAATAAAAATTATCACTACTGCTCTTCTCAACAACTAAAACATAATACTTTTTTACTCATTTGATAAATATTTATTATATGCTTATTATATGATAAACGTTGCTAGTTGCAGAAGATACAAGAGAGAAAATTACAGACATAAAGTTTATGGTTTTGGAGAAGATGTATGGAGAAGATATGCACATTGGCAAATTTAACAGTATTATACAGGCTATGATAGGGGAAAGATAATAATATTTTGGGCTTATAGGACAACCTGTATGATCTTGCAGGGTGGGAACTACCTGCAGATAATTACATACAGGCCAAAATCACCTAGAACTGAGTATAAAGGAGAAACAAGTGCAGAATGATGTCAAAGTTTCGCCTTCTGCCTTGAGGGACCAGAAGGATAATGGTGCTATTCACTGAGGGGAAATAAATCCAGGAGGAAAAGTAAGATTGAGAGGAAGATCAGGCCAGGTGCAGTGGCTCATGTCTACAATCCCAACACTTTAGAGGACCAAGGTGAGAAGATCACTTGAGGCCAGGAATTCAAGAACAGCCTGGGAAACATAGCAAGACCTCCATCTCTCCAAAAAAATTTAAAAAACAGAAGAAGGTCATGCATTCAGTTTTGAAGATGTTCTTTGAAGTATTTGAGAAATCTTCAGGTGGATTGGAACAATAGATAGAGAGATATACAGTTCTGGATCTGAAGAGATAGATCTATGCTGGAGATAAAGCTGTGGGATTCATCAGCCTATAAAATATACTTGAAGTCATGGGAGTGAATCAGCTCACCCAGGGATAGTGAGTAGAATCAGAAAAGGCTTAAAAGGCAAAACCCTGAGAAACATCATTATGCGCAGGTAAAATGAGGAAGGGAAACCCAAAGAGACAGAAAAAGATTGGTCAGAGATAAGAAAGGATGGGAAAACCAAGGAGATAACAAGGGAAGTTGAACAATGGAAGTAGAAGGCATATGATAGTGAATTGAGATTTTATTAGACAATAAGCAAGTGTCAGAATGTATGAATTTAATTTTTTAAAAACTATTTGTCTGTCAAAAGGGAGGAAAGAGATAAGGTAATAACCAGAGATTGAGAAAAATCTTAAAAATGGAAGAGGCTTGTACACAATTAAAATGTTAATGGAAAAATCTCCCATATAGTGTGACAGGAACTTTAGATACAGCACACAGGCAAACAATCAGTACAGCAAAATTCCTGAAGATAAGGAGGAGCTGGAATTCAAAAAATAAATGGAGAAATTAGCTTCAGATGGGCAAGAAGCATCTCTTTCATTGTAAAGCAGAAAGAATGTTTAAAAAGACAAGAGACTGATTTGTGAATAGCTGCATATGCGATTTTGGTAGTGGGAAGTTCCTATTTTTCTAATGATATGGACAGGAGACAGGGAAATACTGGGTAGAAGGGGGTGGTTCCCCGGCAAAGGCTCCACCCTTAAGCATGGATACCCATAGCCCTAACTGAGAACAGGTATTCCTGTTTTCATGCCCAAAACGTTGCCTTTTGGCCCACCACACCCCCTATCCTGTAACCATATAAACCCTGAACCCCAGGCTTCAGAATCAGAAGATGAGGAGACAAGCAGACAAATGGCAGAACAGCATGGCAGAAAAAGAGAAGAGAAGGAGCATCTGAGCACGTAGAAGAGTCTGGCCACTGGTCAAACTCCAGGGGAAGATCATCTTCCCACTCCACCCCCTTCTAGCTCCCCATCCATCTCATTGAGAGCCTCTTTGACTACTCACTAAAAGCCCTGCATTCATCCTCCAAATCTATGTGAGACCTGATTCTTCCAGGATGCTGGACAAGAGCTTGGGATACAGAAAGCTGTCACACTTGCCGTCTGCCCTTGCTGAAAGGCAGAGGGTCCACTGAGCTGGCTAATACTTAAGGCAAGGCAAAATGGACACACTGTAACACACGTCCAATTGGGCTCCTGCACCTGTCCAGTTGCATGCTCCCCGCTTCCATAAGAAGCTGGAGCAGCGGCAGCCACCAAACAGACAAGCCACATCTCCATCTCACACCCTGCAAAGGGGGGTCAGGGAACTCTCCTGTTTCAGTAACAGTTTTTGTTTTATATCACGATTGTCACTCAGATCTTACTATATGCTATTGTTTTTATTCAACACAATTCATATAACTAAATGATTTTTCTCTTTCTACATAGTTTTTTCTGTTTAGAATTTAGCATATTTAAAACATTTCTTTGAAATATAAAGTACCCAGGTATACAAATATTTTGTATCACAACAACAGTTTCATTTTTATTTCTAACTTGCATAGTTTCTGGCTTCACAGTGAACCATTAATTGGGCATTGGAATTTCCATTTATGTATAGGCCTTTTGGCTAAGATCAAATGTATAGAAAATCATTCTAAATTTTAAATTTTAGCTCTATTTTTCAGATACAGTTGGTAATCTATATAAATAGCTTCAGGAATGTAGCTTAAGCTTTATTAGTAGTTTAAGAAATAAGATAGCCAGACATACAGACAAAACGTTTGCAAAAGAATATTTCTGTTTGCATCATTTTTCACACTGACAAAATTAGGATACAAAATAAAATTCAAACAAGGAGAAAATGCATGAATGTATTATGATTAATAAAATACATACAATTTAAAATATTCACAATGGTCTTAACAAATAAATATTTATGACAATCATTGATAAAAACAGTGTAACATTTTTAAATACAATATGACTTTTGTTATGTTAATGTAAACATGCATTGAAAAAATAGATTATTTGATACATTGTTACTATTGTGATTTGTATTTTGTTGTTCCATTTATCACTGTTTTCTTTTTTTGTTTCTTTGCTTGTTTTTGTTTGCTTGTTTGTTTTTTGAGACAGAGTCTTGCTCTGTTGCCAGGCTGGAGTGCAGTGGTGCAATCTTGGCTCACTGCAACCTCCACCTCCCAGGTTCAAGTGATCCTCCTGCCTCAGCCTCCTGAGTAGCTAGGACTATAAGCACCTACCATCACACCCCACTAATGTTTCTTTTTTTAATTTTTAGTAGAGACTGGGTTTCACCATGTTGGCCAGGATGGTCTCGATTTCTTGACCTCATGATCTGCCTGCCTTGGCCCCGCAAAGTGCTGGGATTACAGGTGTGAGCCATGGCACCCGGCCTTATCTGTGCTTAATAAAATGGAAATATAAACATTAGAAGCAGTAAAAATTAAATTATATTATGAGAAATATATTCTTGGATTGTTACATTTTGAGGAACATGTGGTTAGATTGTTTCTAATCACTAACCTTTCAGATGATATGCATATCTTGAAATGTCTATTCTTTTATGTGTCAGACTGATATTTACCTACTTTTCATATTAATTCTGTTATAAAAATGCTTTATTTTCTAAATTTGCCCTTTTTTGCTGAGAGTTAACACATTTATATTTAATAAAGAAAGTACAGTTTAAATGCAAAGGCCAAAAATAAAGGGCTGACACTATTTAATTTAGAATTTGTTGTGTTTGATGTGGATCATCTCCCTCTTCCTTTCCTCTGGATCTTTCCAGTTGAAGTTTCTCACTCGGTCTGTGCTGTAAGTCAGAGTACGGTATGTACTGTACCTGTACTGGAGCATTTTATTATTTGTTAGAATTTTTCCTAGTGCTAGGTCATTTTGGGCAGGAAGTCATTGCCAGTTAGAAAGAAGCAGAAGGAGAAGCAAAAATAATGTACTGTAAAAAGGGTGGTATTTGCAAGTTGCACCTAACTGTTATTTTAAACCATCAAGACCTGGGTTTGGTGGTGGCAGCCACATCTACCCTGGAGGGTGTCACTGAAGAGAACTAGGTATTACAGGAGCCACAAGCAGACTGTGCAATTAGGGTTATGTGAAAGGATTGGGTAATCCTGCAATAGTCACTGTTACATAACGCGTCAGTCGCTGCCCAGGGATATGAGCGGTAACTGAATATTATAGCGGGAACTGTTAGCATTGATGCTGCCAAGGGTCACTAGCTGTTTCCATTATAAACCTTATTTTGTAGTTGGCTTATAACCCAGACAGTTGAATTTACATCAGGTGGAAACCTGGCGTTTAAATTAGAAGCCTAGAGGCACTCTTTTTTTTTTTCAGTAATAAAATTTTGAGCTAGGAGGTACTAGAGAGATCATCTAGTCCAACAACTATTTTACAAATAAGATAGAGGTACATATTTAAAATAGAGAGAGAGACATATTTAGTAGCATACAGTTACCTAGAGACAGAACCAAACCTAGGACACAGGTTTTTCTGCCCTCCAGATTAAAAAACAGGCACAGAAACAAAAAGGCTCTTTCTTCCATCCTGTGCTAATTTATCTTTAATATATGGAGGTGCCAGAGGAATGTTGACTATCTTACATTCAAGAGGTGTCCCTCTTAGCATATGAAGTGACTTGCCCAGGGTAATACAGCAGAAAAGAACACAGGCCGTATTCTGTTTCTAGTTTGCATTTTTGTATCCTTTCCTCCAGTCCTATCAGCTGTCTATTCAGTTTATTCATTGATTATCAGAAAAGAAATGATTGTTAAGCCATTGATACATGGGACTAGTTTACTCCTTCTCATAAATGAATCATAAATTGAATTGGAAAAGAAAGAAGGGCTATGAAGTCAGCATCATGTTTCTGTAAAACTGCAATTCATTGAAAGGTGAGTTCAATCAGTTAACCACACAATCTCCATGATATCAAAAGAAAAGTGTACTGGATTATTTTTCTTTGATAAATTCTAACAATTGGTTTGTGAATATTAGATAAAGTCAGAACTTTTGATGTAAATGAAGTGATGACATTTTCTTGAGCTATGTATTACATCAGTTGGTTGGAACTATAAATTATCAATACATCATGACTTCCTGCATAGTTGCCTTTCCTGAAATCTAACCCAGAAGAGCATCCTCTGTCAACTGTACCATGGCTCAGTATTTAAAAGAGACCTGCTCTTCCAGACATGAAAGAATATTCTATCATGACAGTAGAAAGTTCATACCAAAATCACATTTGAACTTTAAAACATATTCCATGATCAGTATACAGCTAGCATTCCCTCTCCTCTCTCTATTTTCACCTGTGTTGACACCCAAGATCACAGAACTTTTTTTGAACACGTCTTTTTCCTTTACTGGATGGTAAGTTCCTTTGAGTATAGGGACTATGCGTTGTTTTTCTGATTCACATTCTCTCTTCCATATACCACAGTTGTATTAAGCCGTAGTGCTCTATATACACAATCAAAATTTGTATTGTTTGTTATATTATTTTCTTAGAGATCTACTTCTGCAGAGCCTAGGATTATCGTATTCACATCTCCTGTAGAAGAATGTGATGATAAAGTGAACTAAGTCCAGTTTAAAACAGGAGAAAAAACATGCAGAGGAGCCTTAGACTTTGACTTCTGCTTGCAATAAGTCAGAAATGAGTTGGAATATACTAATCAGAATTCCCAGTATATAATTCAATACACCTAACCCAATCAAGAAAATTTGTCTATTGTTTGTATTTTATGCTATTTTAAACCTCTAGTCCCCAAATTAAGATGTTGCATTATGTTTGTATTTTGTTTACACTTTGTTTGTGGTCATTATTATTCTGTAGGTTTATGACATTGACAGCTTGAAATTCCTACAAACCATGAAAACCATACTGAGGAAGTGGGTGGTAATTGGCAAAAGGAAAGCATAATACGGAGAGAGTTAGTCAAAGGCTGTTGTAATAATTTGGCTCTGTTAGAGGGTTCATTTATTTTGCATTTCTTGTCCAATGTATTATAACGTTATTGAAGATGACTTCATAGGTCAAGTGTCACTTAGAAACCTCATATTTTTATTTAGCATGAAGAGATCCAAAGTTGCCAGAAAGTCAATATTTATCAGGGTCACTTCATCTAATATTTTTATTTTCTCCATAACCCAATCCCCATTTCAGGAGCTGACAACTTCAGTCAGTGGTTTAGTTATCCTCATTTTGTCGGAAATGGTGTGTGCTACCAACCTAACTTCTTGTTGCTAAGAGTGAGAGGAGGCCAAGGTGCATTTTCCACTGAATCACGTGTCTCTGTGGTTTAAAAGCACAGATATTAGTTGACCTCCTGGCATTGCTGTCAGGTTTCAGTGGTGTTTGGGATTCTATTTTAGGAGTTTGGGACCAAAAAGTGAACATTTAAATCTTTTATGGAGCACTTGTTCTTAAGAAAAATCCATGTGCAGACACTGTAATTGCATATTAACAAAAAATGCATTACAAGGATTTTTACATGCAAATGAAATTCTCTGTGCTATTTGACTTTAAAGCCATTAAAAAGGAATGTTGTTCTGAGATGAAACTATGTGGAATCCTTGTAAATCTAAAGTCAACCCTGCAGGAAGTTGGAAAAATGGACTTATCGCCCCAAATGACCTTTCTATCTCTTGTGTATACCTACCCAAAACAGCCTTGCTCTTCTATAATCGCAGAAGTGTTAGAGCATGCATGAACTCCATGTTCACCACACTTCCAGCTCACATTAAATTCCATCTGGTGACTTCTAGGAACCAATATGATTTCCACAATGCTGAGAAATAATTCTATAATGAAGTCTGTCTTTTGATAGAAATTTAGTAATATTGCTCAACTTAACCCTTCAATTGGACATGTACACATGGATATACTAACATATTTATGTGTAAGATGAATATATTTGCTCTATTTTTTATTCAAATATTTAGATATTATATTCCACTACCTATTACTCACGCTACCTTACAGCTTATTTATTATTAATACGACTTTAGTAGTTTAACATCCAAAACACTTTCAGTACATCATTAGTTTTCATTTCTTTGTGTTTTTGCTCCTCATTCTGGGAGA
This sequence comes from Mandrillus leucophaeus, assembly GCF_000951045.1. NCBI lineage: Eukaryota > Metazoa > Chordata > Mammalia > Primates > Cercopithecidae > Mandrillus > Mandrillus leucophaeus. The sequence goes on from NW_012098177.1 coordinate 585,271, forward strand.
TTTTCCTTGATGTATCTTTATTTTCCAGATCACTAACCAGGTATAATACCAGGACTATTTTATTCTCAGCCCCTTTATGAATAGTTTTATTTTCATAATCATGGTTTTAAAATATTTTATTTATAGAAGCATAGTTTTAAATTCTAAGAAATCTTTTGGCTTTCTGATTGTTCTTTTTCCATAGCAGCATACATTTATTGACAAAATATTCTCTGGATCATGTTGAGGATGATGATTGTTTTAAATTCTCCTTTCATCAAAATAATCCTTTCCTCCCTTATGGTATTGGTTTCCCTTTTTTTCTTTCTTTTTTTTTTTTTGAGACAAAGTCTCTCTTTGTTGCCGAGGCTGTAGTGCAGTGGTGTGATCTTGGCTTACTGCAACCTCTGCCTCCCAGGTTCAAGTGATTCTCCTGCTTCAGCTTCCCGAGTAGCTGAGACTACAGGCATGTGCCACCACACCGGGCTAATTTTTGTATATATTTTTAGTAGAGACCAGGTTTTGCCATGTTGACCAGGCTGGTCTCGAACTTCTGACCACAAGTGATCCGCCCACCTTGGCCTCCCAAAATGTTGGGATTACAGGTGTAAACCACCATGCCCAGTCAGTTTCCTTCTTTACTTTTGTTGATTTTCTCCCAATACTTGATGATATATGTATATATAAGTTTGTGCATATGAAAGAGGAACATGAGAGAAGGAGGAAGAAACATGAGGAAACAGAATGTTGATTTCTCCATTTAATAGATTCATTATTCCTCCCAAAATCTGCATTGTGGTATTGAAAACCACAGTATGTGGGAGAGAGGAAGTTGTGACTCATACTTATGGATGCAGTCTAAAATGAGGCTCAATTTGACCTCCTAAATGTGTATACTTTGATTCAGCAATTCCATTTCTAGAAGTCTATATTAAGGGAATAGTCAAGGTTATATGTACCAAGGATTAGGTTTGAATGTTCATCACAGTCACAACAATGCAAGAATAATAGAATGCAACGTCAAAACAGATATGCTGGACAAATTTAAGTTATGGTGATTCAGATAATAGAAAATAATATAGCCCTTAGACATTATGTCTTAAGGTACTATTTTAAAATGGAAAGAAATGTTCACATGATAGTACTGGCAAAAAGAGAAAATGCCTAATAGTTTAAACAATGCGATTCTATTTAGAAAAATAAGACAAAGGAAATGTGTGTGTGTGTCCTAAACTGAAACATGCCAAAATATTAACCATGGTTATCACTGATAGTGAGAACATTGTAGTTTCTGTGTTTTGTTTTAGTGTCATATAATTCCT
>NW_012098177.1:587298-617883 GCF_000951045.1 Mandrillus leucophaeus
CATTATGTGACTATACTTGAATGCAAATGACCATGAACAGAAAATATAACTATTAAATATATAATTAATATTAACTAACAATTAGTTATATTTTCTGTTCATGGTCATTTGCATTCAAGTATTTTTTATTATATGAATACCATTATGTAAATCACTGTGCCTGTGTCAAGACACAGGATACACGTGAAAAGATTTCTCTAGATGACAACTTGCCATGGAACAGCTGGGGCATGTATTGTGTGCTTATTACTTTTATATTGCAAGGTTAAAGTGTTTTCCAATTACTCTCCTAACACCAGTGGGTAAGAATTTCTATAGCTCACATCCTTGTTAATGGCAGTCATTGTCATACTTAAGTTTTGCCCATCTAGTGGATATAAAACAGTCTCCCATTATACTGCTAAATTGCATTACTGCATTGTTAATGATTAAAACATCTTCCATATACCTTTGGTCATCTAGTCTTTTTCCTCTGGGAAAAAAAAATGCCTTTTGACACTTTTCTGTTAGGTTGTTGGTCTATTCTTATAGCCATTAAGAGTTTTATTAGAAGATATTAGGAGATATTTGGGTTTTTTATCTTTTGTTAATGTTTGACTTATGTCTTTTTCTAATTTATGGCTTGTATTTTACTTGTTGTGGTTTCTTATAATTAATGGTAATTCTTCATTTTAATGAGTCAAAGTTACCAAATTTGTATTTTTTAGTTGGTACTTTTTGTGCCTTGTTGAAGAAATCTTTTCCTAGCCCCATGACTATAAATAAACTCTCCTTATTTTCTTCTAAAATTGGGTAATCTACCTTTTCAAATTTAAGAATTTAATCAATCTGAAATTGATTTGCAAAATTGTGTATGATAAGATTCTAGTTTCATATTCTTTAAAATGAATGATCCACTTAACCAGCATCATATATTGAGTCGTCCCAACTTTCTCATTGATCTGCCTTCTCAATCACAGCATTTCCATACATGCATGGCTCTATTTCTACTTTCTCATTTCTACTATCAGTATCCTTTTTGTTTGCAAACCAATACCACACTGGTATTGCCATGGCTTTTTAAAAAGTCTTACTGTCCCAATGCTATCCCTCCCCCCTCCACCCACCATGTAATGTAAATGATAAGTTAATGTGTGCAGCACACCAACATGGCACATGTATACATATGTAACAAACCTGCACATTGTGCACATGTACCCTAGAACTTAAAATAAAAAAAAAAAAAGTCTTGCTGTCTCCTGGGGAAATCTCACACTATTTTTAACTCAGGGATCTCTTAACTAATCTTGGGCTTTTCTTTTCCTTCATCAATATCAGAATCAGATTCTCAAGTTTCTTTAAAGAATTATATGATATTCAAATTAAAATTGCATGTATGCAATTTGGGGATATTCACTTCCTTTTAATAGCAAGTCTTCCTTGAAAGTGGCAAAGTTTTAAACTTATTTATGTCTCTTTTAATGTCTCAATAATATTGAAAAGTTTCCTCCATGAACTCTTTATATATTTTTGTTACATATGTTTTTACACATCTTATATTTTGTGTTAATATAATAAATGGTATTTATTTTAAAATTCTATTTCCAACTCTTTATTCCAAGTATACAGCTTTCTGTATATTACTTTTTTTCAGCACTTGGCTATATTGTCTTACTAATTCTATGGATTCCTTTGAGTTTTTCTATCTGTGAATTAAAAAGATTTTAGTTATTTTCCCAAACCTCAGAATTTTTATTTCCTTTTGGTCTTACTTGACTGTCTTAGAATTCCATATTGAATGGGACTGGTCTTCTTGTTTCTGATTTTTTTTCCCAGTTCTATTTTTTGTCTATTTCAAAAGGTTTTTGGGGAATAGGTGGTGTTTGGTTACATGAATAAGTAATTTAGTGGTGATTTCTGAGATTTGGGTGCACCCATCACCCAGGCAATGTACACAGTATCCAAGGTGTATTTATCTGTCACTCACTCCCACCCTCTCCCTGAAAATATATATATATATATGTATGTGTGTGTGTGTATATATGAGATATATATATGATATGTATATATGAGATATATAGATATATATATGAGATATATATATATAAAATATATATCACAATTTGTTTATCCACTCATTGATTGATGGGGCATTTGGGCTGGTTTCATATTTTTGCAGTTGTGAATTGTTCTGCTGTAAACATGCGTGTGCAAGTATCTTTTTGGTGTAATGACTTCTTTTCCTCTAGGTAGATATCCAGTCATGGCATTGCTGGATCAAATGAGTTCAACTTTTAGTTCTTTAAAGAATCTCCACACTGTTTTCCACAGTAGTTGTACTAGTTTACATTTCTACCAGCAGTGTAAAAATGTTCCCTTTTTACCACATTCATGGCAACATCTATGGTTTTATAATTTTTTGATTATGGCTAGTCTTGCAGGAGTAAGGTGGTATTACACTGTCGATTTGATTTGCATTTCTCTGATCATTAGTGATGTTGATCATTTTTTCATATTTTTTAGCCATTTGCATATCTTCTTTTGAGAATTGTCTATTCATGTCCTTAGCCCACTTTTTCATGGGATTGTTTGTTTTTTCTTGCTGATTTGTTTGAGTTCCTTGTAGGTTCTGGGTATTAATCCTTTGTCAGATGTATAGATTGTGAAGATTTTCTCCCACTCTGTTGTCTGTTTACTCTGATTGTTTCCATTGCTGTGCAGAAGCTTTTTAGTTTAATTAAGTCCCAACTATTTCTCTTTGTAGTTTTACTTGTAGCAGTCTTTCACTCCTTGGTTAGGTATATTCCTAAGTTTGTTTATTTGTTTGTTTTGTAGCTATTATAAAAAAGTTGAGTTCTGGATTTTTTTCTCAGCTTAGTCACTGTTGGTGTATAGCAGAGCTACTGATTTGTGTATATTAATTTTGTATACTGAAACTGCTGAATTCATTGATCAGTTCTAGGAACTTTTTGGAGTCATCTTTAGGGTTTTCTAGCTATATGATCATATCATCAGCAAACAGCAACTATTTGACTTCCTCTTTACTGATTTGGATGCATTTCTTTCTTTCTTTTGTCTGATTGCTCTGGCTAGGACTTCCAGTACTATGTTGATCAGAAGTGATGAAAATGGGCATCCTTGTCTTGTTCCAGTTCTCAGGGAGAATGCTTTCAACTTTTTCCCATTCAGTGTAGTGTTGGCTGTGGGTTTGTCATAGATGGCTTTTATTACGTTAAGGTATGTCCCTTCTATGCCAATTTTGCTGAAGGTTTCAATCACAGTGGGATGCCGGATTTTGTCAAATGCTTTTTCTGAGTCTATTGAGACGATCATGTGATTTTTGTTTTTAATTCTGTTTATGTGGTGTATCATATTTATAGAATTACATATGTTAAACCATCTCTGAATCCCTGGTATGAAACCCTCTTGATCATGGTGGATTATCTGATTATCTTTTTGATGTGTGGTTGGATTCGGTTAGCTAGTGTTTTGTTAAGGGTTTTTGCATGTATGTTCAACAGGGATATTGATCTGTTTTTCTTTTTTTGTTATTTCCTAGTTTTTGTATTAGGGTGATACTCCCTTCATAGCATGATTTAGGGGGGTATTCTCTCTTTCTGTCTTTCTCTGTCTTGTGAAATAGTGTCAATAGGATTGGTACCAATTCTTCTTAGAATGTCTGGTAGAATTCATCTGTGAATCCATCTGGTCCTGACCTTTTCTTTGTTGACAGTTTTTTTATTACTGTCTCAATCTTGCTGCTTGTTTTTCTGTTCAGAGTTTCTATTTCTTCCTGGTTGAATCTAAGAGAGTTGTATATTTCCAGGAATTTATCCATCTCCTCTAGGTTTTCTAGTTTATGTGCACAAAGGTGTTCACAGCAGCCTTGAGTGATCTTTTGCATTTCTGTGGTATTGATTGTAGTGTCTCCTGTTTTGTTTCTGTTGAGCTTGGGTGGATCTTCTCTTCTTTTTTCTTGGTTACCTCGCTAATTGTCTATCAGCTGTATTTATCCTTTTAAAGAACCAATTTTTTGTTTCATTTATCTTTTGTTTGTTTTTGTTTTGTTTCTATTTCGTTTAGTTCTGCTCTGATCTTGGTTATTTCTTTTCATATGCTGGGTTGGGGTTTGCTTTGTTCTTGCTTCTCTAGTTCCTTGAGGTAGGAGCTTAGGTTATCTATTTGTATTCTCAGATTTTTTTCATGTAGACATTTAAAGCTATGAACTTTCCTCTTAGCACCACCTTTGCTGTAGCCCAGAGGTTTTGGTAAGTTGTGTTACTATTGTTCAGTTCAAAGAATTTTTAAATTTGCATCCTGATTTCATGGTTGACCCGATGAACATTCAGGAGCAGGGTATTTAATTTACATATATTTGCATAGTTTTGAAGGTTCCTTTTGGAGTTGATTTCCAATTTTATTTCACTGTGGTCTGAGAGAGTACTTGATATAATTTCAATCTTCATAAATTTATTGAGACTTGTTTTGTGGCCTATCATATGGTCTGTCTCAGGGAATGTTACATATGCAGATGAATAGAATGTATATTCTGCAATTGTTGGGTAGAATGTTCTGTAAATATCTGTTAAGTCCATTTGTTCTAAGGTTTAGTTTAAATCCATTCTTTGTTGATTTTCTGTCTTGCTGTCTATCTCATTTCTTAGGTTTAGTAGTAATTGTCTTATAAATTTGGGAGCTCCAATGTTAGGTGCATATATATTTAGGAATGTGATATTTTCCTACTGGACTAGTCCATTTATCATTATATAATGTCCCTCTTTATCTTTTTTAACTGCTGTTGCTTTAAAGTTCATTTTATCTGATATAAGAGTAGCTACTCCTGCTCACTTTTGGAGTCCATCTGCATGGAATATCTTTTTCCACCCCTTTACCTTAAGTTTATGTGAGTCATTATGTGTTAGGTGAGTCTCCTGAAGACAGCAGATACTTGGTTGGTGAACTCTTATTCCTTCTACCATTCTGTTTATTTTAAGTGGAACATTTAGGCCATTTGTATTCAATGTTAGTATTGAGATGGTGGTACTATACTATTTATCATGCTATCTGTTGCCTGGATACCTTTTTTCCCCCATTATGTTTTTGTTTTATAGGTCCTGTGAAATTCATGCTTTAAGGAGGTTCTATTTTTGTGTATTTCAAGGATTTGTTTCAATATTTAGAGCTCCTTTTAGCAGTTCTTGTAGTGCTGGCTTGGTAGTGGCAAACTCTCAGCATTTGTTTGTTTGAAAAAGATGATATCTTTCCTTCATTTATGAAGCTTAGTTTCACTGGATGCAAAATTCTTGGCTGATCATTATTTTGTTTAAGAAGGCTAAAGATATGGCCCCAGTCCCTTCTAGCTTGTAGGGTTTCTGCTGAGAAATCTGCTGTTAAACTGATAGGTTTTCCTTTATAGGTTACCTGATGCTTTTCCCTCATAGATCCTAAGATTCTTTCCTTCATCTTGACTTTAGATAACCTGATGAGTATGTGCCTAGGTAATGATCTTTTTGCAATAAATTTATCAGTGTTCTTTGAACTTCTTGTATTTGAATGACTAGGTCTCTAGCAAGGCTGGAGAAGTTTTTCTTCAATTATTTTTCAAATATGTTTTCCAAACTTTTATATTTCTCTTCTTCCTCAGAAACACCAATTATTCTTAGCTTTGGTCATTTAACATAATCCCAAACTCCTTGAAGGCTTTGTTCATTTTTAAAATTCTTTTTTATTTGTCTTTGTTAGATTGAATTAATTTGAAAGCCTTGTCCTCGAACTCTAAAGTTCTTTCTTCTACTTATTCAATTCTATTGCTGAGATTTTCCAGTGTATTTTGCATTTCTCTAAATATGTTCTTCATTTCCAGAAATTGTGATTGTTTTCCTTTGCTTTTTTTTTTTTTTTTTTTTGGAGATGGTGTTTTGCTCTTGTTGCCCAGGCTAGAGTGCAATGGCATGATCTTGACTAATTGCACCCTCTGCCTCAAGGATTCAAGCAGTTCTCCTGCCTCAGCCTCCCAAGCAGCTGGGATTACAGGCATGTGCCACCACGCCCAGCTAATTTTGTATTTTTAGTAGATATGAGGTTTGACCATGTTGGCCAGGCTGGTCTCGAACTCCTGACCTCAGGTGATCCACCTGCCTTGGCCTCCCAAAGTGCTGGGATTACGGGCATGAGCCACTGTGACTGGCCTGTTTTTTCTTTATGCTATTTATTTCGCTGAAAATTTTTCCCTTCATATCTTGTATCATTTTTTTGATTTCATTAAGCTGGACTTCACCTTTCTCTGGTGCCTGTTTGATTAACTTAATAATCAACCTCCTGAATTCTTTTCCTGGCAATTCAGAGATTTCTTCTTGGTTTTGATCCGTTGCTGTGACCTAGTGTGATCTTTTGGGGGTGTTAAAGAACTTGTTTTGTCATACTACCAGAATTGTTTTTCTGGCTCCTTCTTTTTTGGGTAGACAAATCTGGGGCTCAAGGGCTGCTCTTCCGATTCTTTTGTCCCACAGGGTGCTCCCTTGATGTGGTACCCTCCTTCTTCCCCTAGGGATGTGGCTTTCTGAGAGCCAAACTGCAGTGATTGCTACCTCTCTTCTGGACATAGCAACCCAGAGAAGCTACTGGGCTCCAGGCTACAACTGGTGAGTGCCTGCTCAGGGTCCTGTGATGTGAACCATCTTCAGGTCTCTCAGCCATTGGTACAAGCACCTACTCCAGGGGAGGTGGCGGGGGAGTGAAGTGGACTCTCTGAGGGTCCTTGGTTGCAGTTTTTTTTTATTTCACTAGTTTTGTGTTCATTGGCCTCCAGCCAGGAGGTGGTGCTTTCAGGACAGCATCAGCTGCAGTAGTATAAAAAGGATCAGACAGTGGCTGAGCCCATAGAACTCCCAAGAGATTATGTCCTTTGTCTTCAGCTACCAGGGTGGGTAGAGAAAAACCATCAGGTGAGGGGAAGGTTAGGTGTGTCAAAGAGTTCAGACTCTCCTTGGGCAGGGTTCCTCTGGCTGCTGTGAGGGATGGGAGTGTGGTTCCCAGGCCAATGGAGTTGTTTCCACAGGGATTATGGCTGCCTCTGCTGCATCATGCAGGTTGCCAGGCAAATGGGGAAAAGCAGGAAGTCACAGACCTCACCCGGTTCCCACACAGCCCAAAAGGCTCGTCTGCCTCCCACCTTGCCCCGTCAACAGCACCAAGTTTATTTCCAGGAAGCATGTGAGCAAGGCTGAGAACTTGCCCCAGGCTACCGCCCAGCTGAGAACGCAAGCAGGGTCTCAGGTCTTGCCTCTCTGCCTGCTATGGCCTCTGTGCTGTGTCTGCACTTCCGATTCACCCCCTCCCCCAGGTTCTGTCCAGGAAAATTTGCCTTCGGTCAAAATGTTTACAAAGTTCAGTTGGAAGTTTTATTCTCCCCATGGTCTTTTCCTAGGTCCTCTGGCAACCCTCCCCAAGGACCCCTGTGAGGCAAAGTCAGAAATGGCTTCCTAGTGACCGGGAGAGCTCACGGTGCTCTTCTTGCTGCTGTTTATAACCCTGTGTTTTGCTCAGCTCTCTAAATTTGTCTCAGCTTCAGGTAAGGTCAAATCCTTCTCCCATGATCTGGACCTTCAGGCTGCCCAGTGAGGGTGTGTGTTCGGGGGCCAGTGATCCCACTTTCACACTTCGGGCACTCGGTTTTTCAGCTGTCTCCAAGGGCCTGCAGCACACTCCGCTTCCTTCAAAGGATCTGTGAATTCGCTCAGCTTTCCTGGTATGTTCTTGTGGTAGTTGTTGGAGCAGAAGTTCACTATGTGATTCTCCACACGCTGCTCTGTCAATCAATGTGGGAGCTGCAAGTTAGTCCTGCCTCCTAACCGCCATTTTTTTTTCCTCTCCTTGTTTCCGATTTTAAATGGAGCACTTTTACTATTTACCTCAAAGGTTGATGTTTGATGTAGATTTTCTGTTGAGGATTTTTATCAGATTATGGAAATGCTCTTTTATTTCTAGTTTACTAAAAGTAATTTTAAGATTACAAATAATTCTTGAATTTTAGCTATTATTTTCTGTATCTGCTGAGATTATTGTGTATTGTCTTTTTCTCTAAACAGTTATTAGATTTATAGATTTTTCTGAGATATTTAACAATATTGAATTTCTTGATCATATGATCATAGATTAAGATTCTAAAAATATTCTTTTATCAGAATATTGTTTAGAATATTTGTATATATGTTCATGTCCTTTGTTTTCCTTTCTCATATTTGCTTGTTAAATGCAGTCAGCAGAATAATGGCCCCACAAAAGTTGGCCACATTCTAATCTTTGGAAACTGGGAACATGCCATATTACTGGCAAGAGGGGTCTTTGTGGATGTGATTAATGAGCTACGTATTTTGAGATTGGAAGTTTATCCTGGATTATCCAGGTTGGTCCATTCTAATCACACCTGTTCTTAAAAACAGAGAACATTTCTGATATATCATAATAACGTGTGATCCTAATGTCTCAAAATGTAGTCACTCATATCAAGTAGCATTGAGCCCACAGTAAAGTTGTCCCCCTCTTCCCAAGTGATAAATATATATGTAATGGAGTGGGGTGATAAATCCTGCTGTTGCATGATATCACTCGAGACCTGAAATGAACCAGTAGAAAGAGGAAGATAGCAAGATGTTGAAAATAGACTCATCTCTGAAGGATCATAAAAGAAGCCAGGACAAAGCCTTGTTCGAGATGCCTTTGGAGGCCTGTGAGAACTCTGAGGACTTCTCTCAACTTTAGGTGGCTGCCGCTTGAGGCTTTGCCCTAGAGAGGCAGTGACACCCCACTGACCAGTTTCCCAAGGACTCCAGACCCACTAGAATAGGCTCCATAGCCATCACTGTGGTTCATTACCTCCCATGTTTTATTACTACCTTTAGGTTGAATATAAATTACATGACTGATGACATGTAAGGCCTCACAATAAATTATGCACTCAAGCATTCGTATATATATTTTAAAAGATGTAAAATATGTATAATTATATGTCAACATATAATTATGTATTATAATTAAAATTATGAGATTATATATTATATAATTAATATATATCATTACTATAAGTATAATTATAACATATAATTATATACAACTATAATATGTATATATATAACTCTTCTGGCTCTGGTGGGAATTAGCACACCTAATTGACATACCAGTCTCCCAGCTGTGGAGAACCAGAGAATATGAAGACTCAGCCCACTGTTGCTAGCTTTGAAGATGAAAGAAGAAGGCTATGAGCTGAGGAATGTGGGCAGCCTCTAAAAAACAATTCTACCCTATGCTCCAGGAAGGAAGATAGCTCTGCTGACACCGTAATCTTAGTCTGGTGAGATCAGGAGACTTCTGGCTTCTAGAGGTATATATATAGGATGATAAATGTGTATTGTTTTAAGCAATTAAGTTTGTGGTAAATTGTTACAGCAGCAATAGGTGATTAATATACTTGTTTTTGTTATTAAGATCATACCTGGCTTATAAAATGAAATGGGGTTCTTTACCTTCTACTTCCATTTTCTGGAAGAATCTGTACAAGGCTGGAATGATATAATATATTTAAAAAACTAGTGAATCTTTTTCTTTGAATTATTTGGCCTGCTGTTGGCTTTGTAAAATATTTTTTATCAAAAACTCTGGTTAAATTTTAAATTGCTATAAGATTATTCTTAATATTATAAAGTTAATCTTACTATTGTAAGACACTTCTTTTCTTATGATACTTTTGTTCAGGAATTTCTAATTTTCCTACATCCAAATGAAAAGTTTTGTCATATTCTGATCCTCTTTAATTTCTGCCTTATCTTTAGTTATGTTCTCTTTTCTATTCCTAATACTATTTATTTGACTCTATCTACCTTTTATTTGTTTTGACTGGTTAACCAGTAGTTTGTCTATTTTGAACATAATTTTTTCCAATTTTTCTGCTTTTGTGTATCTTTGTTTTTTTTAGAGTCACTTTATTTTATGCTGAAGAACATACCTTAGAAGGTACTTTACTGAAGTTGTGCTGGTGATGAAAGCTCCAAGTTCTTATTTATGTTCACGTCTTTATTGTGCCCTTATAATTGAAAGAGAATTTGACTGGTTACACAACTCTAGGTTGACAATTTTATCATTTCACTGTGTCCTGGCTTCAGTTGCTGCTGTTGAGACACCTGCTGTTAAATTCAATTGCTTCTTTTTGGGTGATTTGTTTGTTTTCTTAGTCTACTTTTAAGAGTTTTGCTTTGGAGTTCTAGAGCTTTAGTGGAAGGTACAGGGTTATAGATTCGTTTTCATTTATTCAATTTGGTGTGCATTGTGCTTCTTCTATATGTAGATTATCTTTCTTAATTTCTGGAAAATTCTTTGTCATTACCTTTCAAAAGTTGGCTGTGCTCCATAGTTTTTATTCTCCTCTCAAACTCGTCATATGGTTTGACTCTGTGTCCCTACCCAAAGCTCATGTCGAATTATAATTCTCAATGTTGGGAGAAAGATCTGATGTGAGGTGATTGGATCACAGCAAGTGAATTTCTCCCTTGCTGTTCCTGTGAGAGTGAGTGAGTTCTCATGAGATCTGGTTGTTTAAAAGTGTGTAGCATGGCTGGGCGCGGGGGCTCACGCCTGTAATCCCAGCACTTTGGGAGGTCGAGGTGAGTGGATCATAAGGTCGGAGATCAAGACCATCCTGGCCAACATGGTGAAACCCCATTTCTGCTAAAACTACAAAAATTAGCTGAGTGCGGTGGCACGTGCCTGTAATCCCAGGTACTCGGGAGGCTGAGGCAGAAGAATTGCTTCAACCAGGGAGTCGGAGGTTACAGTGAGCCAAGATCACGCTACTGAACTCCATCCTGGCAACAGAGAGAGACTGTCTAAAAAAAAGGAAATGAAAAAAAAAGTGTGTAGCAGTTTCCCCTTTGCTCTCTTTCTCTCTCTCTGTCTCTCTCTCTGCTCTTCCATGTGATGATTATGCCTGCTTCCCCTTTGCTTTCCACTGTGATTGTGAATTTCCTGACACCTCCCCAGCTATGCCTCTTGTACAGGCTGCAGAACCGTGAGTCAGTTAAACCTCTTTTCTCCATAAATTACCCAGTCTCAGGTATGTCTTTATAGTGTGTGAGAACAAATTAGTATAGAAAATTGATACCAGAGAAGTGGGGCATCGCTGTAAAGATACCTGAAAATGTGGAAGTGACTTTGGAACTGGGTAATGGGCAGAGGTTCAAACAGTTTGGAGAGATCAGAAGAAGACAGGAAGATGAGGCAAAGCTTGGAACTTCCTAGAGATTTCTTGAATGGTTCTGATCAAAATGCTGATAGTGATGTGAATAGTGAAGTCCTGACTGAGGTGGTCTCAGATGAAGATGAAGAACTTATTGAAAACTGGAGAAAAGGTCATTCTTGCTACGTTTTAGCAAAGAGATGGTGGCATTTTGCCCCCCCCCCCCCCAGAGATCTGTGGAACTTTGAACTTAAGAGAGATGATTTAGGGTATCTGGTGGAAGAAGTTTCTAAGTAGTACAGTATTCAAGATACAACCTGGTGGTTTCTAAAAGAGTACAGTCATATGTGTTCACATAGAGATGGCCTGAAATTGGAACTTATGTTTAAAAGGGAAGCAGAGCATGAAAGTTTGGAAAATTTGCAGCCTGACCATGTGGTATTAAAGAAAAATCCATTTTCTGGAGAGGAATTCAAGACTGCAGAAATTTGCATAATTAAAGAGCTGAATGTTCACAGCCCAGATAATGGGAAAAGTGCCTCCAGGGCATTTCAGAGACCTTCATGGTAGTCCCTTCCCTTACAGGCCTGGAGGCCTAGGAGTTAAAAATGGTTTTCTGGGCCAGGTCCAGGGCCCTGCTGCTCTGTGAAGCCTTAGGACCTGGCACCCTGCATCCTAGCCACTCCAGCTCTAGCCGTGGCTAAATGGGGCCAAGGTACAGCTTGGGCCATTACTTCAGAGGGTGCAAGCCCCAAACTTTGGTGGCTTCCACATGGTGTTGGGCCTGTGGGTGCGCAGAGGGGAAGACTTGAGGTTTGGGAGCCTCAGTCTAGATTTTAGAAGGTGCATGGAAATGTCTGAATGTCCAGGCACAAGTCTGCTGCAGGTCCAGAGCCCTCATGGAGAACTTCTGCTAGGACAATGCAAAGGGGAAAGGTGGGGTTGGAGCCCCCAAACAAAGCCCCCACTGGGGCACTGCATAGAGGAGCTGTGAGAAGAGGGCTACCATCCTCCACACCTCAGAATGGTAGATCTAGCAACAGCTTGCAATGTGCAGCTGGAAAAGCTGCAGACACTCAATGCAAGCCTGTGAAGACAGCTGCAGGGTCTCTACCCTGCAGAGCCACAGGGCAGAGTTGCCCAAGGCCTTAGGAGCCCACCCCTTGCATCAGTGTGGCTTGGATGTGAGACATGGAGTTACAGATTATTTTGGAGCTTTAAGTTTTAATTACTGCCCCACTGGGTTTCACACTTGCATGGGGCCTATAGCCCCTTTGTTTTGGCAAATTTCTCCCTCTTGGAATGGGGGCATTTATTCAATGCCTGTAACTCCGTTGTATCTTGGAAGTAACTATCTTGCTTTTGATTTTACAAGCTCATAGGTGGAAGGAACTTGCCTTGTCTCAGATGAGACTTTGGACTTGTAGTTTTGAGTTAATTCTGGGATGCGTTAAGGCTTTAGGGAACTGTTGAGAAGGCATGATTATGTTTTGAAATGTGAGAAGGACATGAGATTTGGAAATGGCCAGGGGTGGACTGATATGGTTTGGCTCTGTGTCTTCACCTAAATCTCACATCGAATTGTAAATCCCAATTTTGAGGGGAGGGACCTGGTGGGAGCTGATTAGATCATGGGGGTAGATTTCATCCTTGCTGTTCTCATGATAGTGAGTGAGTTCTCATCATGAGATCCGGTTGTTTAAAAGTGTGTAGCACTTCCCCCTTCCCCATCTCTCTCCTGCTCCACCATGTCAAGATGTGCTTGCTTCCCCTTTGCATTCTGTCATGATTATAAGTTTCCTGAGGCCTGCTCAGCCATGCCTCCTGTACAGGCTGCAGAACTATGAGTCAATTAAACCATTTTTCTCTGTAAATTACCCAGTCTCAGGCATGTCTTTACAGCAGTGTGAGAATTGACAAATACACTCTGATAAGACAAAGTTTGGATTCTCATTTTCTATCTTCCTTATCTATTAGCCACTCTTTAGTAATTTTATTTTTTTGTCTTTGTGTTGCATTTCTAATTTTCCTTCTGATGAAACTTTCAGTTTACTTCCTGACTTCATGTTAATCTGATCACCCACTAAATTTTTAATTTTAAAGATTATATTTTCATTTTTTTAAGTTGTATTTTATTTAAATCTGTCTGGTAGCTTAAAATATTCTTATCTTCTGTTTTTAAAATATTTGATACATATGTCCTACTTCTAATAATTTCAATATCTATAGTCCTTGAGATTCACATCTATTACTTGTTGATTTTATTGAATCTCACCAATGATGGCCTATTTCCTTTTGCTGTAATCTTTGATCAGAGTTTATATTCGACTGACATAAGTAAAAACACCAAGGACCTGAATTTCCTCCAGAGAGTGTTAGTACCACAATACTGTTTCTCATTCAGTAGAAATGACTAGAAATTTCCAAGCAGTAATGTCCAGTGCTGACACGGTTTGCTAAAGGAGAAAAACTTGAATAGTTATTGATTGTTAAAACTGAATATGTTAAATCATGAGGTTTATTGTGATTATATAGTATAAAACAGCATATAATATAAACCAGATTACATAGGAGTAGAATGTTTAACAGAGGTTCTTGGTGTGTTTTTCATGCTTCTAAGTAAATTCAAGCTATTACCAGGGAAGTTGCAGAGCAAATCAGTGAAGTCCTAGAGTAAGCTAATTATTACATGACTGGTGGGTCACCTCAATCTCATACCCGAAACATAATTAAAAACAAGAGTATATATAGTATTTTACAAAAAAAAATTACCAAGTGTGGTTTCTTATTTTTAAAAGTCATAAATTTGGGATTTACAAGCAAAAAGTCCTTGGAGTCTTTTACTAACACAAAAAACTCTGCTCTTTTTGAATTAAATTAGACAAAAACTTAAATTTCATGATGAGAAGATACAGGCTAAATGCAGATTTTTCTTAAATTTTATGGAAACAAGCATTAAACTATTTTCCAACCTTTGTCTTATCCATCTGATAAGATGTAATGGCTATATGAGAACATTGTCTTTTCAAAGCAACTGCATCAGCTGTCTCACTATTATATTTAATGTGTTTCATTAAACTTCTAATTAAGTTCTATAGTGTCTACCTTCAGTTACTTTCCTAGGAATGATTAGGATAAAGAATATAAGGCTTATCAGTTATTTTTTTCCACAATAGGAAGTAAGTCACTCTTGGACATCCTTCTTTGAAATGTTCTTAATAAGTTCTTGGTAGAGAAAACTTGCAAACTATGTTAAAATTAAACATGCCTACTTCTACCTAATAATCCAGCCTGATAAATTATCCAATAGAAATAAATACCACATTTGGATTATTCTATCAGCTAGTACTGGTTTTTAATAAAAGAATACCCACCAATGGTAGGGGATTTAGTATTTGGTAGGGGAATGTAAGTACATTCATACCACAGAATGTGTTCAGAAACAGTTCTTCACAGGTCTCTCACATTTTGACACATGTTGAGAAAAGATGCACTGACTGTCATTTCTTCTGGATTGTCTTTTAAACGATGTTTGTGTAATGAATAACCTTGGGTGATAGAAATAGTGTCTCTCCTTAGAACAAAGAGCAGGAATGCTTGCTGTCTGGTGTAAAAAATTTTCATGTCTCCCTCTGGATCAAAGGGCAGAGACACCTACTGCTCATTATAAAATATTCATATTCCCTATGTAGGGGGTTCCTCTCCTGGAGTATAAACCACTATATATGTGGGCTGTAGCTTGGCCCATCTGCGTCACCTTCACAGGGCTTGGGAGCAAAGAGAACCCGCAAAAATAGGCTGATGTTCATGCTGCTTACCAGGCTGTAATAAAGTCATTTGTCTTTGACTTAGGAGTTTCATGCCATTTTTTAAATCCATGAAGCTGTGGCAGACTAACTTGTTATCTTGCAGTTAGAGAACATGTCAGGTCCTTCACAGTCCTTAAGAGTTGGGATGCTGACTTAGGTGTGGCTTTCGGGAAGAGAAAAGACAAGAGTCCTGCAGGCCAGGTTTGGAAACATGACAAGACTCTCTGGGACCTGATATCAAATGCTGGGCAAGAGAAAGGGAGCATAGTAAGGGTCCCTTACTGTCCTTCCTGATGATGAATCTGTAGAGGATAAGCTGCAACAGACAGGACTGAAATAAACTGCCCAGTGGCACCTTGGTTGTTGCTCACTCTCCTCTGGGAGGGTGGATGAGCAAATGTTACTATGACAATGAGGCAGCAAGCCCTCCAGCCCCAGCCAAAAGGCCATGAGGCCTTGGCTGATGAACCAGAGTCCCCAGTCAGAAATAAATGATGTCAGCAGTGGAGACCTTGCTATTCAATACAGAGCTTTGGACAGATTAAAATCATTAAATGTTCTTTTGGTTAAGCCATAAGCCAGCACCTGCTCAAAACCTGCTCAAACTGAGTGAAAGGCCTTACTTACTGGTGCAGAGCCCCTTTCTCTTTTGATATGCTCTGATTACTCTTTTCCCCTCTACCCTAACTTCAGCTGCTTTAAAGAGAAGTCTCCCTGCCCTACAGAAAGATCAAAGGCCATATTCATCAATCTCATTATGCTGGAACTCTGTTGGATAAAACTGCCCAAGTCATCATCTTACCCAGTACTGTGCAAGGAGCAGTCACTAGATCCAACGAATGGAGTTTGGGCCAGCTTCACAGTGAAGAGGGGAAATCAATGTGACTTTGTACATTGAGGAATTTTGGACCACTTCAGTGTAGTGTTGCAGCTTCTACATCTGAATGTACTTTCTCATCCCAAAAGTGCCAAGGGGATTCTCCTGATCACAGAAGAGCTATATGCAAAGTGCTAATGCACAACTTCAATGCACCTCTGAGCTCAAGTCTTTGTGACAAGTCTTAGTCAGCTGGGGTCTTGGGCAAATAAAGCCAACCTCTACCTTGAGGGGCCCTTGGGATATTGAGTTAATCACTTCTCTGACATGGAAAAAAAAAAAAGTAACTAGTAACTTGCTGGACTCTTGGCAAAGCTAAATACCTGACCCATAGAAACCTTGTAACTCTCTGGCCTGGTGTTCCCATTGTTTTGGCTGGGCCATTTATTGGGTGGGACTCAATGACTAACAAAGTAAGAAAGGCTCAATAAGCCTTACTTGTCAAATAAAAATGATATATTCAAAAGCAAGGTCATCCTGGTCCCAGCAGCATCTAGCATTACATGAGACATGATAGCTTGCTTTCTCAGGGAACTATATCCTCCATTCTGCTTCTGAAAGCAATGTTACTGGCTCAGTGGGGACCTCAATGCCTGGTCTGGTTCACTAATGGTGAACATCTATGTGTATAGTGTTTTCATCTAAGTAAATCAATTACTAGTAATTTGTAGAACAGCATATTCATATGTGTGCTTAAAGTAATGTTTACAAGAATGTTCACTGCAACATTGTTTTTGACAGCAAATGACAAGGAACTACTTAAAAATCTCTTATTTAGGAACTCTCTAAATAAATCACTTGTAGGTCCATACAAACTATGGCTGATCGTCCCAATAAAAATAATGTTAACAATTTCTGTCTTTATGAACAGTGACTATTTTCTCAGTGTTTGTAAAGTGTCAATAAAATAATGTTTCATTACCTTTGCCATTTTTTGACTAGCTGTACACAACATAACAAATGACAGTTGCTTGCTTAGCAAAGGCAACCTGAAGGCAAACCCCTTAGCCTCCCTCAATGTCCCAACTCTCCAGTCCCACAAGACTGTCCCTATTACAAATTCTGGAACTTATACTGATTTCAAGATTTATTGTTACATGAAAAAGCAAGGATCCGAAAAATGTAAAATTTATCATTTTCCTGTAAAAATGGCATATATACAAATGTTTGCATGTACTCCTCTGAAAGTTAACAGAAGACACTGGTAATAGGGCTGCCTCTACAGAAGAGGATAGGGGAACCCTGGATGTCTTTGGTGAAAGTAAGACTAGTTTTCATTGCTATAGATAAAGGCTCACATTTAGATTAAGAACTAGTATCTCTGGGTGGTAAAAATCCAAAGGACTATTCATTTATTTATTGCCTGTTACTCATTTTGTATTATTTCTACAATGAACTGAAATTCACTTCAAAGAGAAAAAGTTAAAAGTATTTTGAAAGAAGTTGTCCAGCAAGAATATAGCAGAAGAAAGGAAATATCCATATTTTGGCAGCTAGAAAAGGAACATAAATTGTTGTAATCTCTGGTGATTAAAAAAATGCAATCCTTAATGTAAACCTAGTTGCTGACATTAAAATAGGAAAGAGATAAAAATGACATAAAACTAGAAAGGCAAGTGACTGGCAGAGAAAAAAAATCCAGATGCAGAATTACTTACCAGGAAAATTCTCAGATTATATAATCAAACAAAAATTCAAACAATATCTTGCTTTTGTTATTTATTTTTATGTCTTATATGCAAGGATATATTCAATCAAAGAAACAGTGTTATAACAAAAAATTCTCAGTTCCATTCATTAGATTTCAATAGCTGAGTTTCTCCCAGAATCCTATCTGGAATAACCTCAGTCATTACCATACCATACAGACAGATAGATTTCCCTGGGGCTTTTAGTGGGGATTCTTTTATTCTGACAGCACTTTGAAGGATTTGAGATGGAGAACGCTGTGCCGTTGCCTTTGCACATCTTCCAGACAGTGGAGAATGCATTTAGGGGCAGCAGATTGGAGTTCATCTTTTGGGGGCCTGTGAAAATATTTTTGGCCTTTGTAGATTGGTTGAACTAAAAGGGAAAAAAAATACCTTAAATCATTGGATTGGTATACACTACCATTACTCTACTTATGTTAGAAGTAACACACACACAAATCAGTTTACATAACCCAGGAATGTTTCTTGGTAGATGTTTCATCTTTTAGGAAAACAGCACCTCCTAAAACAATTATTTTATTTCATTCTTGGGGTTGTTGCTAATGGCAACAGAAAGAATGCACTGGAGTGTCATAATAATCCTCCATTAAATCCCTACTGTTTAAATTTTAATGCTATAATTCAAGAGCTGACAAAAGCCCATTGAGTTTGTCTATGGGGAGGAAAACAGGCAGGCCCATTTTCTCAGGGGTGATGCTATAGCAACATGGAATGAATTTGGGGTCAGGGAACAAGCAGTCTCCAAGCTTTGTTTGCATTTCCTGACTAAAAGTAGAATCTAACATTATAAATTTTACCCAAATAAGTATTTATTTTGAATAACAGGAAGATAGCTCACTTTGTACTGCTGTTTACATTGAAAACAGAGAGAAGGTAACAAAACCAGAACTGGAAGAAAGACACGCCGACAAACATGTTATGAAATGACTATTGAAGTGACCACTTTAGAAACCCCTAGAGCCCCTCTGCGTTTGCTTGACACCCCACCCCTCTCCTGTGGACAAGTGATGCTTTAGAACATGGAAAAGTATTAAATTTGCAAAATGCCTTTTTAAAAGAGAGAGACAAAGGAAGTCTGATCAACAATTCCTGAATGTGACCCCTTACAGTCGAGCAAGACATGGCAAAGACGGGTGTTGTTGATTTTGTCTAGCTCTTTATAATGGCACTTTTGTTTTAGTGGGAGAATTTATTTCTACCAGAATAAACAAATACACCTGAATCACAATTGCCTATTGTGCAGCAGAAGGCCAAGAAAAACCCTACCCAATTCCCACTAGTTTGTGCTGCCAACTTTTCTTTCCCTAGGCATCTGTGTTTTCACTTTTGGTTTAAGTGTTGAATATTAGCATATTGAGTCAGTATTCAATAGCATAACATATTACATTTTGGGTGGTTATCCAATAAGGTCTATCTAGTTATAGACTCTATTTATATGGCTTGCAATATACAAAAAAAGAAGACTGTTAGGTTTTCAAATGCTAAGTCATAGGTGAAAATATAAATATCTGTAAACCTTATAGCTCAACAAAACTCAAAGCTGTTTCTTCTTTTTTATTTCCTGTCTCAGACCCTCGCTGTCTCACCTTGACAATGAAAAATGCTCACCCCTCCCAGACCTCTGATGACCTCTAGTACTCATCTTTTACAATTCATCCTAAATATAATGGCAATATTAATTATCTTCTTAATAACAAAATCCCTCTTCTATTAAAAAATCTTTGATGTTTTAAAATAAAATTCACACTTCTACATACTTACTCTGCTATTACAAGTAAATCAAACTGTATAACTTGCTGTTCCATTTATATATCTTGCTGACACTTTTCTCACAGTATATTTACTTAGATGCTGTGTAGAATTTCCTCATCAATATTCTATTCATCTTTCAAACCCAATTTATATGTCACCTTTTCCATAAAGGTTTTCCAGATTACTCCTTCTGGAAAAGATTTCTTACCTTTTTTCACTCTAAGCTCACATGGCCCATGTAGAATTCTCTTTGGGAGCTTATTTCATATTTTCTAATGAACTCTCTTACTATTATCCCACAAGGATAGAGACTATATATTTAATTATTTTTCTTTCATTTTACTCTTAAAAAGAAATGGTTTTTAATAAAAATATTCTCTAAGCTGTATTGCTTACCTGGTTTTGCCTCCTAGAAACACAAAGCAGATTATATTCAAGTTATAATGATTATCAACAAAAGGATTTGTAGAATAAAACTTAAAGCTATAGTATAAAAAATATGAAGTAATATGTTATGATCAAGTACAAGTGCGTTAAATAAAATAAAGGTTTAGCATAAAAAGAAAAATAAAAGATGAGTTATTCTACATAGACAACCCTAATATCTCAGTAGTTTATCATAATAATCAAGTATGTGTCCATGTTACTCAGTCAATGAACACTGGCAATAAGACTTTGCCCATCACAGTCACTGAGGAATCCAGGCTAACAGAAGAGACATATCTATACATATTTACATAGTCACTGTGTCAGAAAAAGGGAAATTGGTGACACATACCATGCTACCTCTGAAAATTTCTGCCCAGAAGTAGCACACTTGTTCTGTTCATACTTTATACATCAAAGCAAGTCACATGGCCAACCTGACTTCCAGGGGGCAAGAAAGTGAAATTCCACATGTGTTCAGACACAGAGACAATTTGAAATGCCTGGAGAATAGCACTAGTAATTATTTTTCCACATTTCCTCCCCCAATAGTCAGGAAAAAAAATAAATACATTTCAAAATCTATATCAAAATGGCAAAATGCTCAAAATTAGGAAACTCCCTGAAATCATTTGAACCTGTATTTCAATAACCTTAACAAACAGCCTCCTTAATCATGAAATTTTAGAAATTTTTTTTCTCTTAAGATACATTAAATACAAGGATAAATTAAATACGAGGGTATTATCATTGCTACTGATCCATATAGACTGCAAGTTATGACCAACATAAAACATAAGAAAGAAAATAAGGTAGATGGTTTGGAAAATAATAGACCAAAATTGCCATTTCTATAGGTATGATATGAACTGTTGATATGGCTTACCTTTTGAATTTTTAGAATTTTATATTATAGTTATTTAAAATTATGATCAAATTTTCCATTAAAAATTACTTTAAAATTTTAAAGTAGAACATTAAGAACCTGTGAAATAATAGCAAAAGAATGAAAGTTTGTAATTAGAGTACTAGAAAGAGAAAAAGAGAGAGTATGATGCAGAAAAATTACTTAACCAAATAATGGTTAGAAAATTTCAAAACTTTATTTTAAAACCCACATATAATTTCAGGAATCTAAGCAAACAACAAACAATGGACATTATATTAAACTGCTGAAAATCAGAATTAAACAGAATATTTGAAAAGCAAGAGAAGAAAAATACATATTACACATTAAATTCAGAGGACCAATAGTAAGAAATAAGGCTAACCTCTCATCAGAAACAATGTAAATCAGAAGACAATGGAACAACATCTTTAAACTAAATGAAAGACAACTATATAACTTGTCAACCTAGAAAGGTGTTAATCAGCAGATATGTACTACAGGAAATGCTACAGGAAGTTCTTTTGGCTTCTGGTTCTTTGGCTCAGAGTAAATGGTACCGGATGGAAATTTGGTTACATAAGAAGGAATGAAAGATTAAGTATGTGACCAGTGACCACTTTCATGAAAATAAATTGAACAAATTAGATGAAAAGGACAAGCCTTTTTTGAGAAGTCATAACAAATCAAATTAACAAAAATGAAAGAAAAATGTTGAATAATATTATTAAATAAATGAAATTCATGATTAGGAAACTTCTCTCAATGAAAACGATGGTGTATACTGGTGAATTTTATTAAATATTTAAAAAGTTATATGCTTTTTAACTTTAAGTGCATAATATACTTCTGATATTTTTTATAGGGATTTGCATTTAAGGGAATAGTCTATATTTACTTGCTGTATGGAGATACATAGATCTCAGGTCTGCCAAAAAAAATTGACGAATAATTTCAACCAGGATATTGCATTGTTGAGGTTATCCATGTGTTGTTCAATTAATACTTGACATTAGCCTTTAACCTCAGCCAGTTTCTCCTCTGGCATAGGCTGATATATAAGAAAAGAAATGGGCCAGGCACGGTGGTTCACACCTGTAATCCCAGCACTTTGGGAGGCTGAGGCGGGCGGGTCGCAAGGTCAGGAGTTTGGAACCAGTCTGGCCAACATGGTGAAACACTGTCTCTACTGAAAATACAAATATTAGCTGGGTGTGGTGGCAAGCACCTGTAATGCCAGCTACTCAGGAGGCTGAGGCAGGAGAATCTTTTGAACCCAGGAGGCAGAGGTTGCAGTGAGCTGAGATGACACCATTGCACTCCAGCCTGGGTGACAGAGTGAGACTCCGTCTCAAAAAATAATAGTAATAAATTTTAAAAAATAAGAGAAATGAAAACTTGGCCCAACTATTGGGCAAAAAAATCCAAGTTATAGCCTTCTTGATGGTTATGTGATTGATGTTAACATTGATATAAATAAAGTCTGTTTCTGAAAAGAAAAGAAGTGCTGGTGAATTTGAGCCCAGATCAAGCGAGTTTGTATTTCATACACAAATGCTTCAAGCCAAATATTTGGTGGACTCAAGCTACTTATGTTTCCTATCATCCTTTTTATCACAGGGTATTTGTTGTAGATAGAAAAAACATAAGAAAGGACAGACTTTGATGTGTTTTTCTTTCTAGTTCTAAGAATTGCTATTCTGTCTTCTAGCAGAACACCTTCCCAAACATAAGATAATTGGCCAAAGTAGATAAGAGAATGAATGGTGTGTATCTACGAACAGATATTTGAAAGACAAATTTTCAGTGGAAGAAGGGAAGTTCTGGCAAGTTTCAGCAGCATACTTTCACTAAACCTTTAAGTGCATGGACTATAGTGTGTGTAATAATGTTTCAGGTCAGGTGACTGAGATCGTGCTTAGTTTACAGAAATTTTGGAGGAAATTGCTGTCAGGATCAGCAACTGGGAATAGGAAGAAAGTAGAATTAGGCCAAAGAAGAAGTTGGACTGCAACATAGTAATAAGAACTAACTAAGGAAACCTCAAAGAGAGCCCTGAGGTTAGAACAGTCCTTTAGATGGGGAAAGGAGACGAGATCATCATACCCCACATCAATCAGTCTTCAGTGCAGCTTGCGTTCTGGAGGAGGAAAGATCTTGGGCAATGTGCCTCTTTTCAGAAGAGGGAAATTTCCAAAAAGGTCTGATGGCTGAGAGCTCAGCCCTCAATGCTCCCAGAAGTTGAGTGAATTTGTCCTTCCTTCCTGAAAGGGGAAACTGAGCAGGGTAGCAAAGCATTCTGTACTGTCCATTCTTGCACACCTTGAGTCCTCTTGCTTCACCTAAGTTCTGAAAGGACTTGAGGACTCTGAGGGATTTCTTTCCTGCAGTAAGCTTCCTAGAGGAAAGTTAATGGAGATAACGCTATCTCTCACTGATGCAGTTGGGCTTGAGGCTACATCTGTGATAATTTATTGTACTCTTCCTCTACACTGTATCCTAGAATCACTTCTTCCACAGCTAGCTCCTGGTCTTGGTGGCTTACCCATATCTCTGATTGTCTAAACATCTGGTCATCAAGCCCTTATTAGATTGTGACTTATCGGGGGAAACCTCACCCCGATATTCAACATGGGTTCTTTCCTATTTCCCTAAGCATCAGCTGGTCTGAGAAATAAAGGGAAAGAGTACAAAAGAGAGAAATTTTAAAGCTAGGTGTCCGGGGGAGACATCACATGTTGGCAGGTTCCGTGATGCTACCTGAGCCGTAAAACCAGCAAGTTTTTATTAGCGATTTTCAAAAGGGGAGGGAGTGTACAAATAGGGTATGGGTCACAGAGATCACATGCTTCACAAGGTAATAAAATATCACAAAGCAAATGGAGGCAGGGTGAGATCACAGGACCACAGGATGGGGTGAAATTAAAATTGCTAATGAAGTTTTGGGCATGCATTGTCATTGATAATATCTTATCAGGAGACAGGGTTTGAGAGCAGACAATCAAAATTTATTAGGCGGGAATTTCCTTGTCCTAATAAGCCTGGGAGGGTTCAGGAGACCAGGGCTTATTTCATCCCTTCATCTTCGACCGTAAAAGACAGCTGCTCCCAAAGCGGCCATTTCAGAGACTTACCCTCAGGGGTGCATTCTCTTTCTCAGGGATGTTCCTTGCTGAGAAAAAGAATTCAGTGATATTCTCCTATTTGCTTTCGAAAGAAGAGAAATGTGACTCTGTTCCACATGGCTCATCGGCAGTCAGAGTTTAAGGTTATCTCCCTTGTTTCCTGAACATTGCTGTTATCCTGTTCTGTTTTCAAGGTGCCCAGATTTCATATTGTTCAAACATACATGCTCTACAGACAATTTGTGCAGTTAACACAATCATCATAGGGTCCTGAAGTGACATACATCCTCCTCAGCTTACGAAGATGACGGGATTAAGAGATTAAAGTGAAGACAGGCATAGGAAATCACAAGGGTATTGATTGGGGAAGTGTTAAGTGTCCATGAAATCTTCACAATTTGTTTTCAGAGACTGCAGTAAAGACAGGTGTAAGAAATTATAAAGGTATTAATTTGGGGAACTAATAAATGTCCATGAAATCTTCACAATTTATGTTCTTCTGCCATGGCTTCAGCTGGTCCCTCTGTTTGGGGTCCCTGACTTCCCATAACAGTGACTACTGTATTTGTCAATTTATCATGAAAACTGGGCAAAGAATTGCCAAGAGATCATCAAGTACCAAATATGTTCCGCCCCTGCCCCAGTGTGTCATAACAGCCTTTCTCCTAATGATCAGCTCAATTGCTTCTATCAATATGGTATTCCCCCCTTGCCCACTGGCCCCTTGGCATATGGAGTCCGAAGTGCCCAGGCCAAAATCAGAGCTTATGTTTCACTGATAGATATTCCCCATAGTAGGAACCAAGACCATGAAGCACATGGAGTTCAGAATTTCGTAAAAAAGGAAGCAGAAGCTCCCTATGTGTCACTGCTATTTTCTTTTTTTTCTTAATTTTACTTTTTTTTAGTTCTGGGATACATATGCAGAATGTACAATTTCACAACAATATTACTTTTTTTTCTTTTTTTTTTTTACTTTAAGTTCTGGGATACATGTACAGAACGTGCAGGTTTATTACATAGGTATACATGTGCCATGGTGGTTTGCTGCACCTATCAACCTGTCATCTAGGTTTTAAGACCTGCAAGGGTATTTGTCCTAAAGCTCTCCCTCCCCTTGTGCCTCACCTCCCAACAGACCCCAGTGTGTGATGTTCCCTTCCCTGTGTCCATGTATTCTCATTGTTCAACTCCCACTTATGAGTGAGAACATACAGTGTTTGGTTTTCTGTTCCCGTGTTAGTTTTCTGAGAATGATGGCTTCCAGTTTCATCTATGCCCCTGCAAAGGACATGAGCTCATCCTTTTTTATGGCTTCATAGTATTCAATGGGATATATGTGCCACATTTTCTTTATCCAGTATATCATCGATGGGCATTTCGGTTGGTTCCAAGTTTTTGCTGTTGTAAATAGTGCTTCAATAAACATATGTGTGCATGTGTATTTATAGTAGAATGATTTATAATCCTTTGGATATATACCCAGTAAGGGGATTGCTGGGTCAAATGGTGTTTCTGGTTCTAGATCCTTGAGGAATCGCGACACTGTCTTCCACAATGGTTGAACTAATTTACATTCCCACCAACAGTGTTAAAGTGTTCCTATTTCTCCACAGCCTTGCGAGCATCTGTTGTTTCCTGACTTTTTAATAACCGCCATTCTAACTGGCATGAGATGATATCTCATTGTGGTTTTGCCCCAAAACTCCTTAAGCTGATAAGCAACTTCAGAAAAGTCTCAGGATACACAGTGTGCAAAAATCACAAGCATTCCTATGCACCAACAATAGACAAGCAGAGAGCCGAATCATGAGTGAACTCCCATTTACAATTGCTACAAAGAGACTAAAATACCTAAGAATACAACTTACAAGAAATGTGAAGGACCTCTTCAAGGAGAACTACAATCTACTGCTCAAGGAAATAAGAGAGGACACAAATAAATGGAAAAATATTCCACACTTGTGGAGAGGAAAAATCAATATCATAAAAATGGCCATATTACTATTTTCAACTCTTCATTCCTGCCACCATGTGTAATCAATGGAGCACCACATATCTAAATAATGGGGCACAGCACCATACAATGGTCATGAGACTTGAGTATAGACTGTATCTTGGAATATGACTTCTTATCCTTATATAATATCATTTTCAAGCTTCTGCCTCACCTATGCCTTCTATGAACTATTTCATTGCCTCTTTTGGATGGTGTAGTTTCTAATAGGAACAGTTGATCTTATAATCATGCCGCCACTGTTGCACCTCTTTTCCTGTAAAGTGAGTATCTTTTACAACAAAGGAAACAATCAACAGAATGAGGAGACAACCTATGGAATAGAAGTAAGTATTTGTAAACTATATATCTGATAAGGAGTTAATATCAAAAGTATATAAGGGACCCAACTCAACAGCAAGAAAAAAATCTGATTAAAAAATGGGCAAAGAACATTAGTAGGCATTCCTCAAAAGAGATATGAATGGTTGACAAGTAATACTAATTAGTAATCACTAATTACCAGGGAGATACAAATTAAAACCACAATGACATATCAGCTCACACCTTTTAGGATGTTTATCAAAAGAAAAAACAAGAGACAAGTATTAGTGAAGATGTGGAGAAAAGCGAATATTTTTATACTGTTTACAGGAATGTACATCAATACAGTCATTATGGAAAACAGAATAGAGGTTGCTCTTAGTCCAGAATTTCTGAACAGTGGCATATTGACATTTTGGGGTGGATTATTTATTGAGGGAGGTTGTCCTGTCCACTATAGGATGTTTAGCAACAATTCTCTAGCCACTAGATGTCAGTAACATCCTCCCTTTTCTGACAATCACGAATGTCTCCAGACATTGCCAAATGTCTTGGGGGTGGGATATGGGAGATAAGGAATTGCCCATGGTTAAGAATTACTGTGTTAGTCTGATGCAATGCTATATGAGATCTCCTGGTGATGGACTAAACTCTCTGTAATCCCATGGCTAATGGTGCTGTTTGAGGTTTTTCGACAGGAAATGCAGAACGATACCTGGAATATGTATAAATTCAAAAAGCATTAATTTGAAATGAATTAATGCTTCCATCCTTTGAGGATGGAAGAAGTCCAATGTATTTGATTTGCCACTAGGTTGGCTGGCTGATTCCCTGAAGAGATGGTACTGTATTGAGGGCTTAGTGTTGGTCTCTGTTGCTACTTCTGGAACATTTCGCAGTGACAGAAGTTATAAGAGCTTCAGTAAATGGGTGGGGTCCATGCAAAACCTGCATCCCTTCCACCATGGTTACTCTGTTCGTGTGCTTATTGTCCAAACACCAACTCTGATGAGGGAGGATGGCTGATATTGACTGGCTGACACTTTGTCTACTCCAATTACCTTGTTGTTTAATGTCTCTTCCAGGGTACGTATATTCTCCCTTAGACATTAGCATGCACTACAAAGATCTTCAGACTTTGTGCCCACTCTCACTAGTTCATTCATATACCAAGACCCCAGACTGCCCCTGATCTTCCCATCTTTCAAGACCGAATGCAAAAAAAAAAAAAAAAAAAAAGTTAAATGTCGCATCAATATTTTCATGCTGACTACATGTTGAATGACAATATTTAGATATATTGGATCAAAAAAATGCTACTAAAATTTATTTCACCTTTATTTTATACCGTTTTGCTTTCTTTTAAAACATTTTATGGATACATAATAGTTGTACATATTTATAGGGAACATGTAATATTTTAGTACAAGCAAATAATGTGAAATGAATGATCCAATCAGGGTAATTAGGATATCTATCCCTTCAAATATACATCTTTTTTTTGTGTGTAAGGAACATCCCAATTCCACTCGTTTTGTTATTTTGAAATATATGATAAATTATTAACTGTAATTACCCTATTGTACAAGTGAACACTAGATCTTATTCCTTCTATCTAACTGTATTTTTGTACCTATTGCCCATCCCGTCTTTATCTCCTGTTCCCAACTATCCTTCCAAGCATCTAATAATCATTACTCTTATTCTCTAGCTCCATATGCTTTTTTTCCAGCTCCCACTTATGAATGAGAACATGTGATATCTGTCTTTCTGTTTCTGGCTTATCTCATTTACCATAATGTCTACAAGTTCCATTCACGTTGTTGTAAGTGACAGGATTTCATTCTTTTTTATTGCTTGATAATATCCCATTGTGTATATGTACCACATTTTATCTATTCATCTGTTGATAGACATTAAGTTGATTCCATATTTTGGCTACCATGAGTAGTCCTGCAATAAACAGGTGAGTGCCAATACCTCTTCCACATACTGACTTCCTTTCTTTTGAATATATACCTGGCAGTGCAATTGCTGGACCACATGATAGTTCTATTTTTAGATTTTGAAGAACCTCCATACTGCACTCCATAGTGGCTGTACTAATTTACATCCCCACCATCAGTGTACAAGTGTTCCCCTTTCTCCACATCCTCACCAGCATCTAAATACACACACATACACAAAATGGAAAGATATTCCATGTTCATGGATTGGAAGAATCAATATTGTTAAAATGTCCACACTACTCAAAGCAGTCTACAGATTTACTGCAATCCTTATTAAAATTCCAATGACATTCTTCACAGACACAGAAAAAATAATCTTAACATTTATATGGAACCACAAAAAAAAAAAAAAAGCCCAGAGTAGCCAGAGGAATCCTAAGAAAAAGGAACAAAGCTGGAGGCACCACATTACCTGACTTTAACTTATAATACACAAAGCCATACTAACAAAAACAATGTAGTCCTGGAATAAAAACAGACACAGAGACAAATGGAACAAAATAGAGAATCAGAAATAAATCCATGCACTTACTGTCAACTAATTTTTGACAAAGTTTCCAATAACATACACTGGGGAAAAAGACAGTCTCTTCAATAAATGGTGCTGGGAAAACTGGATATCCACATGCAAAAGAATGAAACTAGACCCCTGTCTGTCACAATATACAAAAATCAAATCAAAATAGATTAAAGAATCTAAGACCTGAAACTATGAAACTACTAGAAGAAAACATCGGGTAAATTCTCCAGGACATTGGTTTGGGCAAAGATTTCTTGAGTAAGATCTCAAAAGCACAAGCAATCAAAGCAGAAATAGACAAATGAGATCATATTAAGCTAAAAAGCTTCTGCACAGCAAAGGAAACAATCAAAGTGAAGAGAAAACCTACAGAATGGAAAAAAAAAAAAAACCAAAACATTTTCAAACTACCCATCTGCAAGTAATTAATAACCAGAATATATAAGGAACTCAACTTAATAGCAGAAAAACAAATAACCTAATTAAAAAATAGTCAAACGATCTAAGTAGATATTTCTCAAAAGAAGACACACAAATGGCTAGCAGGTATATGAAAAAGGCTCAACATCACTAATAATCAGAGAAACACAAATGAAAGCTACAATAAGATACCATCTCACCCTAGTTAAAATAATTTTTGAATTTCTTATATATTTTAGATACTCATTCTTTTTTAATATGTGGTTTGAATTTTTTTCCCCAGTCAGTAGCCTAATTCTAGAGCATCTTACCAGGGTCTTCTTCAAAGCAAAAGTTTTTAAAATTTTGATAAAGTCAAATTTATTGCTATTTTTTTACTTTTTGAATCATGCTTTTGGTATCAAGTCTGATAGCTCTCTGCCTAGGTCTTGATTCCTAAGATTTTCTCTTTTCTCTTATTTTTTTTTCCCAAAGATTTTATAATTTTACATTTCACAATAAGTCTATTATCCATTTTGACTTACATTTTATATAATGTGTGAAGGTTAGATTGAGGCTTATTTATTTATAATGTTAGTTGTAGATGCTCTTTTTCGAGTTGAGGAAGTTTCCCTCTATTCCTCGTTTTCTGAAAGTTTTTATTATGAATGGGTGGTAAATTTTTGTCAAATGCCTTTTCTGTATCAGTTGATAGAATCGTGCGATTTTTCTTCTTTAGCCTATTAATATGGTGGAATACATTGATTAATATTGTGTCTCTGAAATAAACTCTGCGTGGTCATAGTGTATAATTATTTTATATATTGCTGAATTCTATTTGTTAATATTTTGTTAATAATTTTTATAGTTACATTCATGAAAGATATAGGTCTACATTTTTTACTTTTATACTGTTTCATCTTGTTTTGGTATTAGGATAATATTAGGGTCACAAAACTAATTGGGAGGTATTTCCTCCTCTTCTACTTGCTAGAAAAGATTGTGTAGAATCAGCATTAATTTTTCTTTAAACATTTGTATACTTGATTTTTAAATTATAAATTCAATTTCCTTATGAGTTTTAGGGCTAACTTGTCTGTTTAATATTTGGTGAGTTGTAGTAGCCCGTGCTTTTTGAAGATTGGTACACTTCTAAGTTATCCAATTTATATGTTTAGGTCATTTGTAATATTCCCTTAAGAGCCTTTTGAAGTTGTTAAGGTTTTTATTCCTGATATTAGTAATTTATGTTGCCTTCCTTTTTCTGTTAGTCTTATTTTCTCAATCTCTCTCATCAGTCAAACTGCTGTCAATTTTATTGACCATTTCAAAGGACCAGCTTTTTGTTTCATTGGTTTTTCTTTTATTTATTTATTTATTTATTTATTTATTTTTATTTTTTATTATACTTTAAGTTCTAGGGTACATGTGCATAACATGCAGGTTTGTTACATATGTATACTTGTGCCATGTTGGGGTGCTGCACCCATCAACTCGTCAGCACCCATCAACTCGTCATTTACATCAGGTATAACTCCCAATGC
>NW_012098177.1:618568-647670 GCF_000951045.1 Mandrillus leucophaeus
TGATGAGTAGATTGCAACTTTACTTATTTCTGCTATTATCATTATTGTTGCATTTCTTCTGCTGGCTTTGAGTTCATTTTGCTCTTCTTTTTTTGAGATTCTTGAAGTAGGTGCTTAAATGACTAATATAACACATTCCCTCCTTTCTAATGGAAATATTTAGTATTACAAATTTCCCCCTCAGAACTGCTTTAACTATGCCCCAAATAGTTAAATACGTTGTATTTTTAATTTTATTCTATTCTATTTATTTTTTCTTTTCCCTAAGAATTCCTCTTTGATCCCTGGACCATTTAGAAATGTGTAGTTTATTTTGCCAGTGGTTAGAAATGTTTCTGGTATCTTTTTGCTACTGGTATCCAGGTTGATTCCATTGTGATCAGAGAATACACTTTATGTAATTTCAATTATTGTACATTTGCTGCCTTTTATTTTATTGCCTAGTATATAGTCTATATTGATATATATTCCATGAGTGCTTGAAAAGAATGTGTAATCTGCTGTTGTTGGGTGCAGTATTCTACAAATGTTCATTTGAGTCTGTGGATTGATGGTGTTGTTGATTCTTCTATATCCTTGCTGAATTTTTGTTCAGTTCTGTCAATTGCTGAGAGATGGATGTTGAAACTTTCAAGTATAATTGTAGTCTTGCCTATTTCTCTTTTAAGGTCTATCCATTTTGTAGATGCATGTCTACTCCATCTTCTCAGAAGGAGAAATCTTCTCTTATTGACAATTTTGATTGAACTCCTAACTCTGTCTATGAGCATTTGCATTTTAAAGATATTATTTGAAATCAGATTCATTAACTTCATTTCTTGGGTATAAAATGGTCTCCTTATACATCTGTTTTAACAGAAGGAAAATCATCTTAATTACAATCAACTCTAGCCTGTTATCCTTGGAAGGATTCTACTGGATGAGTGATGCATAGCCACGGACAAGTCCCCCAGCCCATGTATATATAGCATCTTCTGACCTAAAGATAATATGGCAAATGATAATCAGCCAATATATAAGACATGTACATTACTAGCTGGCTTTTCAGCCAATGTTTTTCACAAGAAAATAGAAAGAAAAGCAAAACATTTTTCCCTGAAATTTATAAAGGACTGAATGGTGGGCAAAGAGAATGTGACTCCTAACACCAACCACATCAGTATCTTTTGGGAAAGGTTTTGTGCCATGTCACAAAAATTATCTAGCATGTTCACCTGAGAAACACAAAAGTCCTAGTGCTCTGGGAGGAACCACTTTAAAATAAATACATATTTTTAATGCAATTACATAATTTTTGACTAATGTTAATAGCAAGAAATATGTCTTTATTCAGTATAAAAGAGCAATCTTGAGCACAATAAACAAACCAAAAGTCATAGACCAGCTCCAAAAGATTTTCTGTTAAAAGTCCTTTTCTAATTCTATAATTGTTTCATTACTCCTGAATACAGAGTTTTAAGAAATTATGTGAGAATACCTGAAATTGGAGAAAATCTGTTTATTTTTAAAATTTGAAAGCACTTATTTTATTATATAAAACAGAATAACATGATTCTGCACAGATATCTAAGGGACCTTACAGCAAGACACAAAACTGAAAAAGCTCTGATAAGTGATTTGTTTTTGGGATTCTGAGTCTCAGTTGCCCTGCTCTATATATTCTGTATTGTGCTTTAGAATGACACTGTGGCCCTGATAGAAGGAAGGGAGGAAAGGAAATAAAGAAGATAGTAAGGAAGGAAGAAAGAAGGGTAGAAGGGCAGAAATAAAGTGGAGGGAAGGAAGGAAGGATGGAAGGAAGGAGGGAGGGAGGGAAGGAAGGAAGGAAGGAAGGAAGGAAGGAAGGGAAAAAAGAGTTCAAATATTTTAAATAACCAGCATTTATAGGGAAAGGCCATTGTTTTTTATAAATATATCTCACTGGCTCTAATTTAAGGAACACGCAAAATAAATAAAAAGGACTGGACGATTTTATTTATTTCAGACTTTCTAATCTTCCTTCCCATTCATTTGGTAATAACATCTCAGTTTTGCGTTGGAGATTTATGTTTCTTAGTGGATCAAGTGGGAGAGCCCATTACCCAAGCTGAGCCAATCAGTTACTTGCAATACAGACTGTTAAAAACTTTATTAATATGCAACAATATTTGTTTCCCCCAAAATATTGTTCATCAGCCACATTTGACTAGAATATCAAAAGTCCATAATTAATTTAAATAACTCTTCTGAACCTCCAGATTGACTGATGCTTCGTGCCTTTCAAGTATCCAAGTTCCCATAGGGTAGCTATGATTATGATTCCATATTAACTTCAATACCACAAGGATGTTTACTGCTTCAAAAATGACTTTCTCTGTGAAAATTCAACAAGAGTGGTCAAGACAAATGTCCTCTCAGAGCAGTTAATGCAATTGGTTTGCCTTAAATGGCACAGGTTGAAACTTCATAGACAAACCACTGTCAAATCTCTTCACTGGAGAGTTTAAATAGGTAGGCTGTTCATGAGGCTTTGGTATAACATAGTTTGCACTATGTTGGAGGAGAATGTTTGTGGTTTTCAGTACATGGCTTTATAACATCTTTCAAAAAACCTTCTAAGAAATCACATCCACAGAAGAAGTTATTTGAAGGTACCAGAAGACATCAGCCTTTGACTAGAGAGAAAATATTTCTCTTGAAGAAGAATAATAAATAGAAAAATATGCAAATTCTAATAGATTGAAGGTGACTTCTACAGTTTGTACTGAAAACTGGATTGTGGCAATTGAAAAATCAAATGGGTGTACATTTGAGATGAAAATTCTAGAAATTTTCAAGTTTTCAAAAAAGTTTTAGAACTAAGTTGACTGAGTGTGATGATGTGAAAGGTTAGGTTCAGAGAAAATATACTCAGTTACTTGGTGAATAATCTCACATGAGGCTTTATCATGATGAATTAATGCCTACCACAAGCTGGGAATTTAAAGCAACATCTGACAGTTAGAGAAATGTGCCTTTGCCTGGGAGAACCTGATGCAGAGAAACCTGTGAAAGAGATGATCTGTCTCTAGCCTAACTTTGCTTTCATTCTTCTGTCAGTACCACAAACTGGCCCTTATTCTCCACATCAAACAGAATAATCACCTTGCTCCCTGCCAGATACTGCCTTCTTTGGGTCACCAAGGCAAGCACTTCAGTCTGAAATGAAACGTCAAAATGAAATACCTGATTTGTGAAATCTACCAATGCAAATAGATTTTTAAATAGCTATCTAGCTCTCTCTCTCTGTCTCTCTCTCTCCATATATAAATACACACATATAGTTTTTGTACATAAAAAATACTTGTCAATGAGTCACCAGAATAAGAGATGAACTGACATACAGTCTTAGGATGATGTATTATTTAAACCATATAGATAAAAATATGAAGCTTTCATTAGTAAATGGTAAAAAAATATAATTGAAACACAGGCCTTTGGAAACTTGTTCTGCCTTAACACACTGCTACCTCAAAATAAATATGTAAATCAATAATACAGAAATAAAAATCATGAAAATATTGATATTCATTGAGTTTCAAACATGGATGAAGATTTTAAATCACATATTCTCCAAACAAAAAGATAATGACTAATTAACAGGGTTTTTTAATGGTATGTTTTTGCTTAATTTATATTTACATTCTTGTTTAGTTGTACTAATAGTTGTACATAGTTGTACTAATGTAGCATCATATAATTTTAGATTCTAAACTTTTCCATTTAACTTTATAATAAACACATACCATAGTTTCAAAACTTTCGTAACTATGCATGGGTGGTATTTCATTGAATTGGATGTTCCATAATTTTAAAAATGTTTTCTATTTTTGGTATAATTTTGGAGCGCAATCCTCCAGGAATAAATATTTTGTACTGATGCCTGAAAATAAAATAATTTTGACTTGCATCTCTTGTGACTTTAGGAATACAGCGTTCATTCTAGTTAAACTCCATCTTTCTCAAGAAGAAGCTTGAGAAGAAAACCTCAATGGCAAAGTGTGAACAAGGAAAAGAACTGCCAATAATGGGAAAAAACCATTCCTATGATGTTACAGTTCTCGGAGCCAAGGAGTAAATCTTGGATATTTTGGGATTGGTTTGCTCGAATATCAGATTTGAGGAACTCTTCAGGCTCACATTTTTCCTGGATTAGCCTGACTTTGACTCTTTATCCTTATATAGAAAGGCCTGAACTGGTCATATTTTAAAAAGAAATGAAGAAAAGGTTTTTCAGGTTAAATCAAATTTTATGTTTCTGTTTCTCCCAAATTATTTTCAGATGCAAGAAAAAGCAAGCCACACAGACGAACTGCACACTGCAATGAAGTTGGAATGCAAGACTTCATCAGAAGGGAGGGAACAAACTCGATAATTCAACCGCAAAATATGTGAACCACAAACAAGGGTAAATACACAAGTAGACACAACACACACACATACACACACACACACACACACACACACGTCTGCTCTTTACCCAGGAATTTTCATCAATGGAGTTTTAAAAAAGTGTATTTATCCCCCAGCAAAAACATATGGAAAATTTCACATTTCTATGTTTGAATACTTGGCTTTACACGTATTGTGAATATTCTTTTAGAAAAGCACAAAAAAATAGAAACAAGTTTTTTATGATCAGGCCATAAACAGCAGATTAAAGTTGAAAATAAATCACAATGTCTCAAGTCTTCCTCTAAGACCCAGACCTAAAATGTTTCCCTAAAATATATGTTTCTTGCATGAATCATTTTTGTTATCCTCTATTATATGTGCTCATTTGTGTACAGGGCAAACATTTTTACCAAATAAACCAATGTTAGGGATAAAGAAACCCATCAGTTTGTCTTTTCCTTCAGTGCAACAATTAAGTAAAAGAGCAAGGCAACCAAAACATAATATTCTAATATCAAATGTAATCTTTTTACCTGTTGCCATACATTTTTCAAAAAATAGTTATGTATAAATTATAGACTTTTAGCCAAATTTTGATGGTTTAATTTTCAAATAATTAAAATGTTCACTGGGCTATGAAATTTCATTTAGGAACCTTTATGGTAAAATAAAAAC
Organism: Mandrillus leucophaeus; assembly: GCF_000951045.1. Classification (NCBI taxonomy): domain Eukaryota; kingdom Metazoa; phylum Chordata; class Mammalia; order Primates; family Cercopithecidae; genus Mandrillus; species Mandrillus leucophaeus. Next base: position 623,657 of record NW_012098177.1, read on the forward strand.
TTAGTATGACTTCTAAATCCCTTGGGGATGTGCTAATGTCCTATATTTCTAAAGTGGTTTGTAGTTTTTCAAAACCTTATGCTTTAAAATTATACAATTGGTTCCATTAATTTGTTCCTTATTCTTTATATGTGTCTGGTACTATAGTAGGTGTCAGGGATTTCTACATTCATAACACAACGCACATCTATGAAGGATGTTTATTCGTAGAGAGGAAGAAGATAATTTAAAAGATGATTAGGCACTTTTACTTCTGAAAATATACTAGGATCATTGTTTAGAAAAAACTCTTCCAGTAAACAATGCCTAAAATACTGAATGAAGTTTTGTAAAATAATATATTTTTGTGTTGTTTGTCTGATAAACAAGTCAAAAAAATCTTGATGGGCAGAAATGACAAAAAGGTGTGACTCCAGAAAGTAGACAAGTTCAAAAGCCATTGTTTGCCCTGAGGACATCTGCCATTCCTGGTAGCCCAGAACTGCATGGACTGAATAGAAACAAAGCCTTGTCTGTGCAAGGGAAGATGGAAGAGCAAAGAACCTCAAATCAAAGGTTCCCAAAACGTGACATCTCTAGCTGATGAACTAAGAAAGGATGTTCTCAGGAGATTGAGACCATGCAAGCAAATGTGAATGACAATCACCAGAAAAGAAAAGTCAACCTGATGATTCCAGCTCAAAATTTTGCAGATTTTGGAAAGACACATACATACTTTGAAGAAAATATCAGCGTCATCTTTCAAAAAAAGTAAGAACATAGTAAGATGATGAAGAATAAGAGATTTTTTCAGAAATCATTAGGTAGATTTGAAAAAAGAACCAAATGATCAGTCTGGAAATAAAGGCGTTCCTGAGAATGTAATACAAGGAGAAAGAGATTGAAAATAGGAAAGATAGTTAAGCAAAACAGAAGACAGATAAGGTGATTGAAGTTTCAGAAGTATAAAGAGAGAGAGAATGGGAAAAAGGAAATACTCAAAGAGTTAGTGATGTGGAATTTTCAGGTATCGTTATGGACTGCAATCTTTAGTTTCAGGAAATCCAACAAATACTAATATAAAGTAGAATAAAGCACACACACACACACACACACACACAGACACTTTTAGACACATTGCAATGAAACAACAGAACACCAAAGACAAAAAGATCTTAAAAGAGACACAAGATAAAATACTTCAAACAAATGAAAATTAAACTGAAGTAGACTTCCCATTAACAACAATGGATGCCAGAATAATATCTTCAAAACTCTGAAAGAAAATTAATGTCAAACTAGAATCTTATACTCAGTAAAATTATCTTTTGAGAATGAGGATGAGATGAAGACATTTTTCATGCTCCCAGGAACAAACACTTAAAATATGGAATGCTGGAATTCGAGACATAAATGAAATTATTTTTAAAAAATCCCTTATATTTGCTTTATGCTTTATAATCACAACATACTTCCACTTTTTTTTCTCATCTGAGCCATATTAATGTGGTGATGCTGTTGCCTCAAATAAGAGTTTATGGTTTTCTAAAGTTGGAAGAACATTTTATTAATTAACTATTTAAAATAACAAAAATAATATGTAATCAGTTCAGCTGACTTGAAAACATTGAAAAGTGTGTAGAGGGGAAATAATCAAAATCATCCAATATCTCATGTCTCAAAGGTAACCAACCACCGGTAATATTTCATTCCATAACCTTTCTATAATTTTCCACATATGCATCTTTTGATAACTTACTTTTTTCCTTGAAAGTAGATGGTAAGCATACTACTCTGCCAGTCATTTTTTTCTAATTACATTTTTAATGGATAAGTAGCCTTTCGTCATACGAATGCTGCTTAATCATTAAATCAGCTACTCCTTAGCCATTGTGATATTGGGATAATTGTGCAGCACATATTTACTTCCCTCCCCTCTGGCTATGTAAGACTTTCTTACATATTGAGCTTGGCCATGGAACTTAATTTGACGAATGGCAGTTAATGGATTTTGTGCAGAGATCTTAATTGTGCTTACCCTAATTAGTTTGTCTCGAGCTTTGATGATTCACCATGGGTAGTTGCTGTCCTTATGCACATGTACCCTAGAACTTAAAGTATAATAATAATAATTAATTAATTAATTAATTAATTAAAAAAAAAGAAGAAGAAGAATAGGAGGTGAGCAGATGAGAGGACGGATGAGTGGAAAAATGGCCTCAGAGGGCGACACATGTTCTCTGATCACCAGACTCCCATTACTGAGACATGAAGAGAAGTAGACTTTGATATAAACTTGTTTCCGTGCATTATAGATTGAAACAATCTGAAAAGTTCCTTCAGCGTTTGACAAGAAAGAGACGTAGAAGAACTAAGAAGGGCTAACTGAGGAGGAAGGAACCAAGCTGGTGTCCTCTTTGCTGGGGAGACCAGTTTGGCTTTTGCCTGTCTTATGTTTCTATGTTTGAAAATAAAACAATAGACAATGAAAAAAAAAAAAAAGATTGGGTCACCAAATAAGCACACATGAAACAAACCTGAACCCAAATTGGGCCTTGGAGCCAAGCCCTGCCACTGCAGAGCTGCCCAATTGTGCCTCGTCTAGGTAGGCTAATCTCAGTTGATCTGAAGACCCCACAAGCATTGGAACAAATGCTTTCTGTTGCAAACCATGGTGTTTGGAGACAGGTTTTTTTGTTTGTTTGCTTTTTGAGATGGAGTCTCACTCTGTTGTCCAGGCTGGAGTGCAGTGGCACGATCTCAGCTCACTGAAACCTTCACCTCCCAGGTTCAAGGGATTCTCCTGCCTCAGCAGAATTACAGGTGCACGCCACTACACCCAGCTAATTTTTGTATTTTCAGTAGAGATGAGGTTTCATCATGTTGACCAAGATGGTCTCGATCTCCTGACTTCATGATCCGCCCGCCTCAGCCTCCCAAAGTGCTGAGATTACAGGTGTGAGCCACTGCGCCCGAACTGGAGATGGTTTTTTACATGTATTGATGTGACAATAGCTGATGAATATAACTGGAATTGGACACTGAGGTTGTATTCTAGTTTTGCTGTTATGAATAGTGCTTCATTGAACATGTCACTATAGCTTTTTAAAAAATTATCTTTAGTCCCTTTCCACAGAGGAAGAATCTGAGGTTAGGTTGAAGTTTTGTCACTCAGTGTCACAAACCTATTAAATGGCAAAACTGTAATTTGAATCTGAGTCTGTCTAAAGCCAAAGACTATGTTCTTTTAAGATACTACATTACTTGTCACTGAAACATGTACACTTTTTATTTTTTTATTTTTTTAAAATTTATTTATTATTATTATACTTTAAGTTGTAGGGTACATGTGCATAACGTGCAGGTTTGTTACATATGTATACTTGTGCCATGTTGGTGTGCTGCACCCATCAACTCGTCATTTACATCAGGTATAACTCCCAGTGCAATCCCTCCCCCCTCCCCCCTCCCCATGATAGGCCCCGGTGTGTGGTGTTCCCCTTCCTGAGTCCAAGTGATCTCATTGTTCAGTTACATGTACACTTTTTAAATGATAAAATATGCCTGGCATTTCATAATAGCATAAAATAGCTTTGACTGACACTGTAACTATTAACTGCTTTTTGTCTCATTTTCACGGTCTTTTAAAATTAAATATTGTATTGAAGTCATGCTACAAGAGACACTCAATTTTATACATATTGTTTAAAGCAACCTTAGTTTGGTACAATATATTTTCTTAAAGCAGGCATTAAATCAGATTGTAATTTGTAATAGAAATTTTAGATTCTATATGAGAATGAGCACCTTGCTAAAGCTTTCATTTCTTGGTTTGCTTTTGAAAATAGGCGTCTTTTTAATAACATTACTGTCAGTTTATTTGTATTTTACAAATATAACAGATAAAACTTGAAAGAGTGTGGCAGTATTTTAAACCTGAGTACTTTTTATTAGGAATAAGTAATGTTCACATTATTTATGTGGGACAGAGTCATAAGATAATAACATACATCTTGTGAAGAAGCAGACAGGCAAATTAGTAGCTGCCAAAAGAACCACAGTTTCTGCTTATGTTTGATAAATTAAACATGTTGATATAGAACTAGTGGTATGTATATAAGTAAAGAATACCATTCATTTATTTATGTTCAGCTAATATCTAACTTGACATCATGTAACCACCCCCCAAAACTGATTAGATTTAGTTAGAATAATTTCAATAGACTAAAAAGCATGATTCTCATGAGCCCTCTAGCAAATCATATCTCTGACTTTGACATCCATGGATATTATTGCCAAAGCGTGGGATTATAGTAGTATGATCAATTTGCAAATACAGTAGCTTCTCTATATGGTCTTTATATTACCTGACTCTATGTATATGCATATAATATTTTGATTAGTTGTGTTCATTCACACAAAGAGAAGCCAAATTAATTGAAATGAAAAATACAGATCAGCTTTTTCTTTCACAAGCAAAGCTGCCTGTGATAACAGCTAATAAATCACTTCCAAATTTTAACATACATTCAAGTGTGTACCCCATATCTTTGTGTATGTACTCAAATGATAACACAAGATGGAATGGAATGCAGAATGAGAGAGGCAAAAGCAAGTTTCTAGAAGCTCGGAGACAGAGTCATTGTCTAGCTGGATATTTCATATCCAACTTTTCAATTGTCTTGAAGGAGGCTTTTCATGTCTTTTCAGTTGTCTTGAAGAAGTGCAGATGGAGTGTGGTGATACTAGGCTGGGGCAGTGGTGGAAATGTGGAATAAAGGTATGATGGATAGAAGTAAGCCTATTTTAGATAACATGCAAAATTCTGAGAGTTATGAGAGGTTAATACAGGAAAGTAGATAGGATGTCCAGGATGGGTGAGTGTGTGTATGTGTGTGTATGTAAAGAAAGAGAGCTGAAAGTGCATCTTTCCATATAATACTTAAAATAGTGCAATATATGAAGGCTTATATATCAAGGAAAAAAATTTCTTGAATTTATTTCTCTTCCTAGAGTAAAACTGCTTCTGTCTCATGCATGCCAACATTATGACACAGTGCTAATCGGCATCAGTGAAACAAGGCAAAAAGGTCTAATCTTCAGGCTCCTCACATCAGCATATTCCATTAAAGAGTTAAGTTCAGTATGGCAACATCTCCTGTCATACTACTTTTCTTTGCTCTAGTGTATTAGGGACATGTGGAGCCAGTATGGGATGTGTAGATTTATCCAACTCCTCCCTGAAACAGCTCAGGCAAAAGGGTGTAGGCCTGGGTTATGACCAACTATTTCTCAGGCCCTAGGAACTGCTTGAAAATCCCAGTTTACTCATTGAGCATCCAAGACCATGGATGTCTGTGGCATTTCCCTTCCCCCCAGGGAGTCTCGGGTCTTTTTGGCCTGCAAATTCCTCATCCATAAAATGATGTCATAATGAATGCACCAATGAAACACTGCCAGCTGAGGCTCACAAGGACAGAACAAAATGACAGCACTGTCGAACGCTCCCATGCATTCCCAGACTCATTTTTGGATAGTCTCATTAGCCAGATGTGAACTTAATCCACTCTAGTCAGCTAACTTTGGGATGACTCTCCTCCCACATGGCTGACCATAATTATTTCCTGCTGTGGGAATACTACTCTCACTGAATGTGACTCTTACTTTGGTTTCTGCCTCTTGGCTGCCATGTCAGGTTATATAAAGTCATATCTTTCAAAGTATAAAATGGATATGTTCTATATAAATGTAAGGTATTAATTAGCATCTCCAAAATCCTTGCTCTGCTAAATGTTTATCTAAAGAGAGACTTCTTTTTCAGTGTTCATGAAATGGTATTCTCTTACACAGCCCAAAGAAGTCAGTTCCCACAGACACTTTAATGTAGCTAAAAACCACTTGCCCAATCACATCCTACTCCACTTAACACATAAATAGAGGGTGAGAAAGAGTCCACTCCAAGCAGCAATAAGCACATGGTGCTCACCCCAAAAGTCCTCCCCTCCTGCTTAAAGACCTTCCCCCGCTTACTCAACAATAAAAGACCTACCCTTCCTCCTTACTCAACAATAAAACGGCAAGGGAGTGTTATGTCTTAGTACATTCAGGCTGCTAGAACAAAGGATCTTAGACTGAGTGGATTATGAAGAAAAGAAATTTATCTCTCACAGTTCTGCAGGCTAGGAAATCCAAGATCAAAGTGTTGGCAGATTCAGTGTCTGGCAACGGCCCAAGACCTGGTTCATAGCTGGCCGTCTTCTTGCGCATGTGTCTTCACATGATTGAAGAAATGAGGGATCTTTCTGGTTCTCCTTTATAAGACCATGAATCTTATTCTTGAGGGCTTCATCCTCATGACTTTATCATGTCCCAAAGGCCCCACCTCCTAATACTGTCTTCTTGGGGGTTAGAATTTCAACATATGAATATCGGGAGGAACGAACATTTAGAACGGAGCAGTGTAGAACAAACAATGGTTCCCTCTTCAGCAGTCTTGTGACTCAAGAAGAATAAAAACTCTATCTCCACAAGAAATTTACATTAAAAAATGTAAACACCTTTCATCACTTTAGAGTACTACTTAAAGATTTGCTAAGGTTTCACTTCAGTGAAGGAATTCAATGCATCCTGCTATTACAAATCTAGGTTAAGGTAAAAAGTAATTGTTTCTGATGGTCAGTGACTAAATAAGCCATTTCAGGCTGAAACTTCTGTGCTGTTTCTTACTCCAAACAGTTTCTCATAAACTTCTCTGTGACACACTAAGCAACAACACTTATAAACTCAATATACTCTCATGGGCATATGTGGGTTTTCACATCACCCACAACATTTCTTTTATCAAGTGCTTCAGTGATTCAGAATCTCCACTATTGTTAACGGCTCATCAGTATCAGTCACCCATGCTTAGCTCAGACAGAAGCTACTGGTGATATACAATTCCTGAGCAGTCTGCTGCAACTCCATTCTCTCCTGCAAAGCACATCAGAATGCAAGCGACGGTCTTAGTCCATTTGTGCTGCTAAAACAAAATACTTTAGACTGGGTAATTTATACATAACAGAAATTTATTGCTCACAGTTTTGGAGGCTGGGAAGTACATGATCAATGCACCACAGATTCAGTGTCTGATGAGGGCCTCCTCTGTGCTTCAAAGATGGCACCCTCTAACTGCATCTTTACATTGTGGGAGAGGTGAACAAGCTCCCCCAGGCTTCTTTTATAATGGTAAAAATATTCTCATCCATGAGGGCTCTGCCCTCATAACCTAATCACATTCCAAAGGTCCCACCATTTACTACACTCACCTTGAAGGTTAGATTTTAGCACATGAATTTTTGAAGGACACATTCAGACCCAGCACTGAGAGAAATACTACCACTAGAATAAACTTTAAATCATTTTAATTGATATTATAAAAACTAACTCATTCACAACTCAGTATTCTAAGAATTATTAGAACCAATACACTTTATGGTCATTAATTTAAACAACTCGATGCCAGGACAGGAAGTTGAAAAGTGCTGCTCTAAAAGGAGACAACAATGTGCTAAAAAGCATGTGGACTTTTAAAGGATTGTCATGTTCCGTTTGCGATTGGAATTCTGGTTGCTAAGAGGTTCAGGCATTGTTGTTAATGTGTCAGTCTCATTCCACACTCCACTCAGTCTTTACAGGGAAGTCTCTGCGTGGGATGAAGAAGTCAAGAGATACAGGAGAGATAACAGAATTACACTCAAGTCTGATAATGCCATACAATTTCACTGGAAACAGCAAAGATTGAGGGAAGTTGAAGTATTCATTCTGTGTGGTGTTCATTCAGCCAGATCCTATTAAACCTGAGCATCACAAATGCTCGTGGGAAATTGAGGAAACTATAGGTTATAGAAGTAAATGGATCATTAAACAGAAATGTAAGAAATAGTTGATGGTCCCTGTGGACACATGGTCTTTGGGGATCTGTGACTCTTTTTTGCTGAAACATTATTTTGGCTTGTGATATTTTGCTTCTGAGCATTTTGGGCTTGAGCATGAAGAGTGGTGATGGTAGAGGAGGGAAATTAGTGTAGGTAAATGGAGAGAAGGAAAAGACTGAAGGAGAGAAAGGGGAGAGAGAAAAGAAACTTGGAGGTAGTGTGGGAGAAAAAGGAGTTACCATTTATTATACACATTTCCTAAGAACTTGCACTGTACAATCTTTTGTTTAATATTCACAACATTTTCTGAAATAGACAGGGTTTTTTTATAGAGGAAAAAAACTTAGAAGAGCTATCTTGTCCAAAGCCACCAAGCTACTAAGCTGGGTCACAAACCCTGATCTCTCTTGCTGGAGCCCTGTGTTCCTAACTGCTGTATCGCTCAGGTTCCTGGGCCTTTTGGAGGGTCTTCCTCTCTCTGAGGATGGAGTTGGGTGTTGGCAAGTTGTTTAAGAAGAACTCCTTGGGTCTGGAGAGTTCAGAGGAATCAGAAGTGAGAGAGTTGGGAACTGACTCCAGGCTGATCTTTTTGGGGGAGGGAAGGAGAAGAACTGGGAGATAACATGGTGGTTTCCATATCCTTCCAGGGTGTTCTGAAGGTTCACCAAGATAAGAAAGAAGATAGGCACTCAGGAGAGCACTACATAGGAAGGAAGGTTTGCATTTGGCTGTAGCTTTCCTTGTGTCATGGATCTTAGGAGTTAAGTGTTTTAATGTGGAAACAGAGGGATACGGAACTCTCAGGCTTTGAGAATTCTCGATTTAACTGATCAGTCTCATTTTTTTTCAGACACTCAGAATAGTTTTGGTATATAGTTTTGTGTTTATTTCTTTTTTTTTTGTTTGTTTGTTTTTTTGTTTTTGAGTTTTTTATTTTTTTTATTTTTTTTTATTTTTTTAAAATTTATTTATTATTATTATACTTTAAGTTGTAGGGTACATGTGCATAACGTGCAGGTTTGTAACATATGTATATTTGTGCCATGTTGCTGTGCTGCACCCATCAACTCGTCAGAAAAGGGGGGAGGGGGGAGGGATTGCACTGGGAGTTTTGTGTTTATTTCTATTCAGACTGCAATTGGTTGTGATGAAGTCCAACAAGTAGGAACAACTGTTTGAAGAACTGGAAACAGGAGAGGGTTTTGAAAACACATTCATCATCATCATCATCATTATCATCATCATCATCATTTTTAGGTAGTAGATTTTTCTTCTCTCTCTCTCCATCTCTCTTCCTCCCCCAATTTCTCCCTCTCTCTCCCCCAACTCACTTTCTTTCTTTCTCTCTCTCTGTCCTTCCATCCCCATCCTCTCTCTCAGTAACTTCAGATCTAAAGATTAACCAGATTTGTGATTTTTTAGTGAATGAGCACCATTATGGTTTAAGTCCTGCAGACTGGACCTTGCAAGCTACTTCTTTCTCTGCTGCAGACTCCTGTATAAAAGCTGATCAGAGTATATGTGCAGTGATTGAACCACGTTAAGTATTAACAAACTTTTCCGCACCACTTTGTGACACCACAGAACAGATTCTTACAGAAGTAGTTACTCTCAGCAGCCACAACACAACTTCTGACTACCACCGCATAGTCATCGCAATCCGGAAGTGCATACAACAGATTTAATAATCTTGGCAATGCAACTTTTGGAAAAATGGATGGACGGTGTTTTTACTAATTGCTGAAACATCACAGAGTATGTTATACTTAAAGCTAATGATAAATACTCCAGCAAATACTATAGTTTCTATAAGATTCTTGATGTAGGCACTGAGTAGATACACCTATTTGCTTTCACTTCTAAATAAATAGTCAAAATAATTTAGGCCTGTGCTTCTCCAATATTATCATATCAGGAGATTTTGTTACATTGCAGATTTTGATCCAGGTGATCTGAATGGGGCCTGAGATTCTGCCTTTTTAGCCGGCTCTCAGAGAGTGCTGCTGCTGCTGTTCCAGGGCTTCATAATTTCAATACTGTGCCAAAGAACCCAAATTAAAAAAGGAGAACAGTCTAGAGTAAAAAAAAAAAAATTGGTTGCCAGAGTCACGTACATTTTTTTGTGTACATTTTCTAGAGTCCATGTGTAGAACCTGACTACAAATAGTTTTTTTTAAACTAATGTGCACAGTAGCTCTTCATCCCACTTGTATGAGAACACATCAAAATGGCAATCTGAGGGTGTAATCATCTATTTTTAATAGCAATGTTTTCAAGACCCATTTAATTAAAACAAACAAGAAAAGATTTCCTTTCTTTGAACCCACAAGTCTGATAAGCAGCCGGCGCCATTTCTTGGTGTAATCTTAGTAAAACACATCCCACAGCCCAAGAAGTTTTTACGAAACCATTCAAATAGCTTCAACCATTCTCCTCATTCTATTGTCCTATTATTTAATACACAGACACACACAGTCAAAGCACATACCCAGTTGTGCACACACAAATGTGCACAGACAAGCCTACACATTGTCTAAAGGTATTTGTACAAACATCACAATATCATTACTTTTCTTTATCTTGTATTCAGGCACACTACATTTTTGAGACTTGTCAATAATATGCTGATAGTGAATTATGTTTTTATATAATCTATGGATTCAGTTTTTTCAGGAACTGCCAATTTTACTCCAATATGATTCCAGTATGCTGAGAGAAAGTTATTCCAACTAGAATGTGCTGAAGGGATGGATGTGGCTTCTATGCAGGGCATATTTCAGCTTTTTCCAAATAACATTCTTGTAGAGATTACAGGATAATCTGGCAGCCAGACCCAGCCAATTAAAACAGTAATTGAAATGGCTGAAAATGTTTTCCTTGGCAATTTTTTGTTATTTTGCTTCATTTTGGGTTTCCTTGAATAACAAAAAAAAAATAGGGTCAATCATGAGACTCCTAATTTATTTTCTTGGTTATCTTTTCTCATCAAACAGAAAAGGGCTGCTGTGGAGCTTAAATTAAAACCTGAAAACTGTGGTGTGGGGCGATATGAAGGTAGGCATGAGAAAACATAAAATGATTCTTAAGCTAACACAAGTAAATCTCCTCTGAGCATAGAAGATGTGGGAGTTTCTGTTTTAGGTGGTAAGAGTGAAATGGGGAGGGGGATTCAAAAGGAAATATAATAAAAAATACAGAAGAGGCTTTCTTGTAAAATATAGGTTTAATTTTCTGGAGATTAATAGGTACTCGAAAGTTGAGACTTATAATTTTAAGACATCTAACATAAAGAACTAAAAATCATTTATGTACCATAACTCTCTTCCACTGAAATCAGTTGTGTACTATTGAATGATTAACCATGTCTGGGGTGACAGAGTATCTGATGATTTTTAGTATTTGCCAATTTCCATAGTGTAAACACTTTTATCACGGCTGATTTCAATCTACCAACCTGGCATTGATGAACATAGAGCTGGAAACAGATAGGTACCATCAATTTTGCAAGGCTCTGCAAACTGCTCCAGCACACTTCTGACGAAAGTCATCACTTTACAGAAGAAGACAGATATGAAAAAGCAATCTCAATCGACAGCAAGTAAAAATATCAATAGAGGAAATTAATAGGCAAAGATAAGCATCTCACAAATTAATCTAAGTTCTGCTGATTAAAATGGCAAAACTTGAGAAAACCCAAATTATGTAACTGATTTAAAGAGAAAAATAATTTTTCATGTCATTCCATGACGTCGCTTCTTTCCTTTAAGGCTCTACTTCTAAGCTCAATTCCTCTATGAACCCCCTCTGAAGAAATCTGAAATTAGTCATTGTAACCATGTTAGCATCCTCTTGGAATTATGATGATTTCAAAATATCTTACTAGTACTGCATCTAAGTCCACACATTGGAATTCCTTGGGAGCTTCCATAAAGTAACAATTCCTTGGTCCCACCCAGGACCAACTAAATTAGAAATCTTGGGTGGAGCTCAGCATCCATAATATTGGAAAGCTCTCCACATACTTAATTTGCAACCAGGAACGAGAACAACTACACTATACATTTCTTTGTCTATATTTTCATTGAAAGTGCTCTACAGCAAGGTTACGTTCCACTCTCTTAAAGTATCGCCCTGTAGCTGAGCCATATGTATAATATTTTTTCTTCCTTTATTCCTTTTCCCATCTGCATTGCACTGACAAATGTGGTGAATAAATAAAGACTTTTGGTTAAGTTTCAAAAGGAATAGAAATACAATGTCTTTTCTATGGATTGTAGATTGAACTTATGTTTATTCTTATTTTCTTATTTTTATGTTTCAAACCAAGCTCAGAAATTTTTGAGAGGGATCTCAGTCACCAGCAGCATGTACTAATTAATAATGATTTTCAATTATTCCACACAACACATGCAGAACAATTCAACCTTTTACTTAGAAATGGAAACTAATTATAAATTTGATTTAGTGAATAATTAACTCATGAGATTTATCTACATTATGCTAACATGAATATCTTTATGCAAAACCTACAAAGGAAGCAAAAATTAGCTCATTAAATAATGTTAAAAAATATATATATACACACACATTAACAATATAGGTGAGGTCTTAGCTTTTCCCTGAAAAGACAAACCATACAATGATATAGCATGCATGTTTATATGATTAACTAATTTATATTCTTCTTACTCTAAAAAAATTTTAGGCTGTTCAGAAATGATTCCACCCTATTTTCCCATGCACAGTCATCATCATTAGTGGCTGCATTGATCAAAGTTCTATCTGTGAATCTTGGAAAGCCATGCTTCGTGTGTAGAAATCTACGCCACCCTTAGGCAATGCAACAGAGCCAAGAACAGCAAGAAGCACAACAAATAGCAGCTGTGGCTCTTTACATGTGTGGTACCATTTAAGCTAATGCCCAGGATATCACATAATTTGTCCAAAAGGTGCAGCTGCAGCAGCTGGCAGACTGTTGAAGGTGGCAAAAAACAGAAGGCAGAAAATGGCACCAATCCTTGCCTCTCCCCAAACCCACTCAAGTTTTTGCAGCACTACTCTGTGCAACGTTCACAAAGAGTCATGGTCAGCATTTGGGCAAAACATGCAATATGACTTGGTTGAAGAGCAGATGTCATCATTTGACTCAGTCACTGGTAGGTGCATCTGAAATAAAGTGTATTAGTTCACCACTGCTGCATAGCAAACTACCCCAAAGTTCAGAGGCTCTAAACAGCAATCACTTATTGTTTACACCTATTGTGGGAAGGATGGGGTTCCGATGATCTAGGTTGGACATGGCTGGTGGCTTTGTTTCTCACTGTGATTCTGTGAATTGACCAATGCATCCCTGGCCTATGTGTATTCATTCTGGGGCCCAGGCTGAAGGGGTAGGAGTGACCAAAAGGGAATCTTCTCATGTCAGTGGCGGAGATGCAAAGATGCAAGTGGAAGTACACTTGCAGAGCTTTTAAGACCTAGGTTTAGAACTGGCAGATTGTCACTTCTGCTCGTATGCTGTTGACCAAAACATGTCACATGGCCAAGTCTATATTTAAGCAGGGAAGAACCACACGTTTCACAGGAAGAGACCATGGAAAAGGCATAAATAGTTTCAGGGACACGTAAAGAGAATTAAGTTCAACATATTTATCTGAAATATAAGCCCATTAGTTTTTACAGAAAAGAGTGATGATTATGATGACAACAGCAATAGTAATAATAGTAGCTATCTTGTACTATGCATTTACAGTGGTCCAGGCACTCTTCCAAACTCTAGATAGATAGATAGATACATACATACATACATACATCTTACATACATAAATACATAGCTAGGTAGATAGATAGGCAGATGAAGTTCCATTTAATTCTCACAATAATCTTATAAAATAAGTACTATTATATCCTCTTCTTATAGGCAAGGTAACTGAGGTAGAGAGGGGACTTATAAGAAATATAATGGATTATTATTATTATTATTATTTTGAGACAGGATCTCTCTGTCACCCAGGCTGGAGTGCAGTGGTGCAATCATGGCTCCCTACAGTCTTGACTGCCCAGGCTCAAGCAATCCTCCTACTTCATCCTCCTCAGTAGCTGGGACCACAGGCATGCTACAAGCATGCCTGGCTGTTTTGTGTGTGTGTGTGTGTTTTGCGTAGACAGGGTTTTGCCATGTTGCCCAGGCTAGTCTTGAACTCCTGGACTCAAGCGATCTGCCCACCTTGGGCTCCCAAAGTGCTGAGATTACAGGCATGAACCACCATGCCTGGCCAATAATGGACAATTATTAAATTAGAAGAACAACATTTGCTAATTTTCTTAACCTATGGTACAGGCATATTATGTGAATTATGTTCTGTAACTTTAGGATTGCTTCCCATGATATTCACTGTGTTGGGAGTAGAAAAAGACAACCTGGAGGAGCATGCCATGGTCATTAAGGAAGAGAGACATGAACATGATGTGCTCATCTTTGGGATTTACCTACAGAATGTGCACATCAGTAGAACTTAGTAGCAGTGACCACCAAAACAAACTGGTAGACTGAGGAGGAATTCAATTTGCTTTCTATTTCTTTCAGGTTTGAGGCCTACGGAAATCTGTACATTGAGGAACCTGTGGGGTTTGAAAATGGAAATCCTTTGCTCGTTTATAAATTAGAGCACGTTGGGAAAGACAAATTCTACAGAAAGGGGAGAAGTAGAAGCTGTTATTTCCTTTTTAGCAGTAGTGGGCAATGTGGGGAATGGAACAGACAACAGATATAGGGTTTTACAGCAGCTTCTGGGAAATCTGCTGATAACCTGCCCCAGTGCCACAGCTGTTGCTGAGATCAAGAGTCATGGAGTGGTTTCCCATGATTCTTGCAACTTCCTGAATTCCTCAAAGGTTACAGTGGCGTTGTCTGGCCCTCACTCCTCAAATGGACTTTTTTGGTGCCTAATTCCCTATGTTTAAGTCTCCTCCTGGTTGAAGTCACTAGTTAACTACTCTAGTTGATGAAACGAAACCTGTTTCAGGTGATGAGTGTTGAAAGCTTATAAACATGGATACATTCAAACAATGATGATACGTTTGTTCAAAAGAGAATGATTATCTTAAAGATATCCTCCAAAGTTAAAAATTGATCAACAGAAAATGATATCTTAATAATCTAGATGTTAAGGATCTGTTAACAAAGATTAGGATATGCGCCAGGCAAACGAGTTGTCAAGTGGAAAAAGGTGTACTTCACAATTAGAGAAGATCACTTAAAAACCCCATGTTTTAAAGGTATAACCGACAAAAAATAACAGCACATACTGTATGTATACAACTTGAGTTTGGAGATAAGTACACATCTGTGAAATTATCACCACAATCTATGCAATAACCCTATCCATTGTCTCCAAAAGTTTTCTCTCACCCTCTTTATTATTATTATTTGTGATAAGAACACTTAACATAAGATCTTTCCTCTTACCAAATGTTTAAGTATATAATACAGTACTCATAACTACGGACACTGCACTGTACAGTAGATCTCTAGGGCTTATTCATTGTGTATAACAGAAACTTTGTGCACTTCGAGCAACAACTTCCCATTCTCTCACCACCCCCTCCAGCTTCTGGTAACCATCATTCTATTCTCTACTACTATGAGTTTGACTGTTTTAGATTCCACGTATACTTAAATCATACAATATTTGTCTTTCTGTGCCTGGCTTATTTCACTAGCATAAATGTCCTCCAGATTCATCCATGTTGTCACCAATGGCAGGATTCCTTCTTTTCAAAGGTTAAATAATATTAATCGTATGTATATACCACATTTCTTTATCCATTCATCGGTCGATGGACATTTAGATTGATTACATGTCTTGGTCATTGTGAATAATGCCACAGTGAACGTGAGAGTTCAATTACCTTTTTGAGATCTTGCTTTCAATTCTTTTGGATCAATAACAGGAATGGGATTACTGAATCATATGATAGTTCTATTTTTAATTTTCTGAGGAGCCTCCATGCTGTTTTCCATAGCAACCGAAGCAGCTGCACCCATTTGCATGCCCGCTAACAGTGTACAAGAGTTCTCTTTTCTCCAGATCCTCACCAACACTTTTTATCTTTTGCTTTTTGGATAACAGCCATTCTAATGGGTGTGAGGTTCATTGTGGTTTTAATTTGCATTTCTCTGATGACTAGTGATGTTGAACATCTTTTCATATATCTCTTGGCCATTTTTAGAAAATGCTATTCTTGAATTTATTTTCAAAATATACATTGAAATCTGTTTTTGAAAAACTTAACAATAATCATGAAATTAAAAACTAGATGTGTCAGTCTCAAATCATTTAATAATATTCAATCAAGAATAAAAAATGTAGAAAGCAAAACTCATTAGTTCTTTTATTTACTCAGCAATTATTTCTTGAAAAGCTGTAAGTGCTAAGCAGTACTTAGGTGCTGGGGGAAGCAACAGTGAGCAAAAGATTTGAAGACAAATCCTTGCCTTCTTGGAGCTTGGTTCTAGAGTTTGATATAGACAATAAAGATGTTAAGTACTAAGATGCTTACATAGTACTTTAAAAAGAAGATCATTACAGCCAGGCGCGGTGGCTTGCCTGTAACCCCAGCACTTTGGGAGGCCAGGGCGGGTGGATCACCTGATGTTGGGACTTTGAGACCAGCCTGACCAACATGGAGAAACCCCGTCTCACCTAAAAATACAAAATTAGCGAGGTGTGGTAGCACATGCCTGTAATCCCAACTAAGGAGGCCGAGGCAGGAGAGTCACTTGAACCTGGGGGGCAGAGGTTGCGGTGAGCTGAGATCATGCCATTGCGCTCCAGACTGGGCAACGAGAGCAAAACTCCATCTTAAAAATATAAAATAAAATAAAACAAACAAACAAGAAAAACAGAAGATCATTACTCTGAAAGATAAAATGAATGAGGAATTCTGGGGTGTTAAGTTTGCAATTTTAAATAGGATAATCAAGGTAGGCCTTATTGAGAAAGTGATATTTGAGTCAAGACTTAAACTAAGCAAAATGTGAGCCATGGAGATAACAAAAACAAGATTTTTCCAGGCATTGGAAATTGTTTTTGCAAAGGAGCTGAGGCTGGGATGTGCCTGGCATGTTTGGGGAAGGACAAGGAAACCAGTGTTGCTTAGGTGCAGAGTTTCTGTGGAAGAAAAAAAAAAAAAAAAACTCAGAGGAAATAACTTATTTAAGAGTTAAATTGAACAGTTAGCTAAATAGCAACAGAGGAAGATCTAAGTGTTTCCAGTTATTTGGCTTTTCTTTTTTTTTTTTTTTTAACACCTTATAAATTTGGTTAGCTAATTAATTAGCTGGGTAGGAAGGTAGGTGGGTAGGTAGGTAGATAGATAGGTAGCTAGCTAGTTTTAAGGAGATAATACATGCACACCAACCATATACATTTCCGAATTTCTGGTGGTCTGAAGGAGTGCACAGTGAAAAGTCATCCTCTCTGAAGGATCCAATGTCACTAGGTCTCCTATGTATCTTTCCAGAGACATTCCATGACTCTAATATACACTGCCAATTGAGGTAATTTGGAAAAGCAGAGTGTGTCACTGAGATCTTGACAAAGTTTGCTTTCATAGATGCACCTTCATCTTTGTGCAGTAATTACAGACCCCGAAAGAGGAGGTCAGCCCAGATGGTGCTCATCCCATATGGGTCGGGTGGGGCCTATCTTGTGAAGTCACCAAGCCACCTCATGAAGAAGTTACCTGGGTGTGGCCACTATTTATTCTGAGAGCTATTTTTGTTCCCATATCCAGAGGAAGATTCCGTGGCTGTCGTTTCTTGTCATTTTCTCCCAAGGATAAGGAGTGATTTCACTGCATGAATGAAAACAGGTGTAATGAAATTAAAAAACAAACTGTAGTCAAAAATAAATAAATGCAATAATAAAGTGAATAATAAATGGAAAATTTCTGTGTTTCACCAATCAATATGGACCAAGGACAATGCATTCTTTGTTTGACACAAGTTAGAAATCCAAGTTTTTCCTCTAAGTGCAGCCAAACTACATGTAATACATACTTCAGGCCTTCAGGCATTTCCCTTGTAGGTAAACAAACAGCAAGCCATAAAATCTTCTGTATTTCTTTGATGTTGCAGACGGTCTTCTGTTTTATCATGGGCTGCAAGTCTGATTCTGCTCTGTGAGATGTCTTGCATAATTTTCTAGTAGTATCAATAAAAGTGCCATACAATCAGTCTACCTCTCCAATGATAGTAAGATAAAGGATGTTGCTTTCTTCAGAAACATTACTATGGCCCTAGCATTGTCATCACCCAACAGCCTATCTCTATAACCACTACTATATTTTCTAAGAGACATCTCTGGGATTAAAGTGTATCTTTAGCTTTCTACTGGTGTTTCCAGTCCTTGAATTCCCCCAACTTGATTTTTCTTAGCCTAAAAAATGACCTAAATTTCCTTTTCTTTTACATTCTACCTCTTTCCTGCCTCACCTAACATATGTAAATCACCATAAAAGTTGAGTAGTAGCTCTCCTGTTTTTCCCCTTAAGTTTTTTACTTACTCGAATATACACTTATTCTAGAAGGACATTTTGATTCTAGCATGCCCTCAAGTTAATGATATCATAATGTATGCTTCTGACTCAGTTTGAAAATCCAAATAGATTAATGACAGTAAAGTCTTTTGAGAAAGTAAATAAATATATTAAGGATGCTTGAGAAACAAGTAATATAAATACAGACCCCCAAAACAAGAGAAAGCTGTGATTCAGTGATAGCGTTTTTTGGCAGTCTTTACCTGATTCTTACCTTGTTCTCCCACTGTACTGCCCACTCCAGGCTTCTTTTCCCAGCATAATCTATCCAGATCACTTGTGTTTACTATCCAAGTGTAGCTCTCCAGGCTGAGGTCCAGGAAATAAAGCTGATGTTGTCACAGGTTCTAATGGGTTAAATAATACTTGGGCACTGCTGGATGCCAACTAGCACAGTTTTCTGGAGATGATGTCTTAACTGGAAGAATGGAATCCATTAGTTGGAATTTCAGTTGCTGACTGATCAACAGAAGAAATATGTGGGATAAGAATGCCTTCTGGAACCCCTTAAGTCAAACCAGCTAGGAAATTGCCTTCTCGGACTGCACGAGGAGTCTACCGAGATTCTGATTTTCTTAGATGTACAGCAAAGAACTTTAAAAGACCAAAATAGGGCACAAGAGAGTTATCATAGTATTAGTATCAACTTCAGGTGAGAATTTAGTCATTAAATATAATTGACTTCCTATTTATTAAAAATGCTGGCTTTCTGAAGTCATTCTATAAGGAAATGAATCTGTGAGGCATGACTTGTGATCACAGCGGGGGTGAGGAAGCCCTTCGGATGCAGCTTCATGGGGAAAGCATGAGGAACAACTCCACTGGCTTCCTATGTGAAACAGATTTACCTCTAAGATTTTTTTAAAGAAGAAGAAATAATTTATAACTTAGAAATTAAAGCTGTTGAATGCCTCATCAAAGATGAGGCAGCACTATCCATTTCAAGGATTATAAAACAAGAGAATTATGATTTATAGAAATGAAATAGAACTTTTTCTAAGGGAAGCTTATAAACTTGAGACTACATATTAGACAAGCTCACAGGTTTGGGGAAAAGGGATACATGTGTAAGCCTCTCATGTTGGACTGAGGAAAGGAAAAAGTTGTTGGGTCTTGAGTTTAATTTTTAAATTTTTTGGTGAGTAGAAATGAGCTCATATAAATAACATTTCCTCTTTTGTGCTTTGCCTAAACTATTCTTCTAAATTGGGATCTTTAGCCACACCAATCCCCAGAGTTCCTCAGATTTCTGCTTCAGTGCTGCTCATGTCATAAACAGAATTCTTATAAAAGCATTTTCAGAATGTAAAATCCATAGGGGTTCAGAGATGAAGCTATGTTTTAAATAGATCTATATTATTAGTGAAAACGTGGTATAGTACAGTTCACAGCACAGACAGCCTTAGAGGTCTGGGTACGAGGCCCAGCTCTTCTGCTGGCCATGTGGCAACGAATGCTCTGTGTCTCTGATTTTTCATTGGTGAAAGAAGAGGGATGAAATGAATGGCTCCTCAGTTATCTTCCAACACTGAGAATCTGCCTTTGTTATGTAAGAGTAGCCTGGCTTTCACTCAGGCCTGATCATGAATAACAATCTTAATAGCGGTGAGTAATGCATAGAGTCACTTTTCCACAACTAGGAGAATCTTGTGTCTTGAAGAAAACGTAGGAAATCATATCACCTTGTCCTCCATTGCCAGTGAGGGCTGCATCTTCATCCTTCAAATATGCTCTTTCAGGCTGATCTTAACAACTCTTTCCAAGGGGCAATCTTCACAACTTCTATGTCCTTAATGGCAGAAGTTCTTCCTTACGTTTGGTCTGAATCTCCCTGCTGAATTTGCAATTTATTTTCATTTATCCTATCCTTAGCAGAGAGGGA
Source organism: Mandrillus leucophaeus (assembly GCF_000951045.1). Classification (NCBI taxonomy): domain Eukaryota; kingdom Metazoa; phylum Chordata; class Mammalia; order Primates; family Cercopithecidae; genus Mandrillus; species Mandrillus leucophaeus. The sequence goes on from NW_012098177.1 coordinate 644,036, forward strand.
ACACAACTGGGGCACACACTCAAGTGCTATCTATTATTAATCTGAGCCACAGTAAATTTGTTTGTACTAGAGTTTCTGGGGTCTTACATTGCATTCCAGTGAGATGATAGAACCTGATCCCTTGATGGAATGTTCTCTGTGAGGTCTAAAATGACTGAACGATAAAGGCTCACAGGCTGGCAGGAATCCTGAGCAGTTCTTGATAGTGGTCACAGGAAAGGGCATTGTTTCTTTGGCTGTCCAGTCTCCTAGCAACCTAGCGTACAGCGGCTCTTGACACAGGGCTGTCTGAAACCCCACGTTTAGAACTATTAACCTATTTCTTCTAAAATTAAATATGTGCTCCGGCAATTGTATTTTAAAAATCTGATAAAAAGGTAACTTTTCCAATAGCACCTGGTGCTTAATAGAGATAGGGAAAACTGATGAAAGGGAGCATAATTATACCATCTAGCCCTACCCACTGTTTTCTGAAAGGTGAGCTCTCATTATGCCCATTTTACAGAAAAGGCAGATGGACACACACTGAGAAACAAACAATGCTAACAATATCAACTGTTTAAGAGGGAAATGTTTAGGATTTGGAAAAGAAAATGAAAGGTTTACCTTGCTGACACTCAAAAAGTAATAAGAGTTCCCTGTTCACCTTCTGCCTCCTCCTAGTCGTGTGGGTGTCCTGTGAGAGGCAGGAGGAGGAAAAAAGTGGTATTCCCTGGGGATGGACTTTCCCAGCCTCCTCCGGAGCAGTCCAGGTTTGTGAATCAATGCAGGGGGTGGGGGTGGGAGTGGGAGGGGTTGGCCAAGCAAGGCTTTCCCTTTACCCACACAGGCTGTGATTAAGAAGGCATCCATCTGTCAACAGAGGCTCTCAGCTGTATTTCCAGCCCAGCTTCCTCCCAACTGACTCACTCAGTGATGCCACAATCTAATGTTTATGACCTAACAGATGATCACCATGGAAGTAGCACAAACCTTGGACTGTTGAGGAGCAAAACCAGCGTAGAGGAGCTGGACAGTTTAGGAAAAGAAAAAATGAAGACCCTTATTCATAAAGACCACATGTTAAGACTGAACATCCCATCCCTCATGTGGGCACTTCCACCAGTTACTAAAATTGATATTTGGATGCCTTCGTGCCTGTTAGAGAACCCAAATAAGGATTTAAGGTGACCGAGTACAAACAAATAGCATGGCATTTAGAAATAGAGAGCAAGAAATGGAAGGGAAAATGTGTATGCAGCAATTTAATGAGGTTTGGATTACAAGTTCAGTTTCCTTATCTTTTTGCCAGCATGTGGCAACGGTTCTAAAGGAGACAGAAAATGTGCCGAATGCCAGGAGAAAGATGAAGTTCCCCCAAAACTCAACTTTATAAACAATCCTGGTGGAATATTCACAACGTGGAAGTCAGGATAAACTGGCTATTCCACCCCGCACTGCCCCCCATGAAAAGAAAAGACTAAATGAATAAGAAAGCCAATGGAAATAAGTGCTTTTTAGTAAAGATCATCGCATTTGGTGCTGTGAGTGGCAGGAGGCCTTGGCACAGACTTGGGAGCTACATGAGGACTCCGGTGGCGCGGTCAGGGTGAAGTGAGCCTGACTTCCTGGCCTGGCCTCCCCAGACTAATAATCAAAAAGAGCTGCCCTTCCCCAGCCCCAAACAGCCCTGTGTGAACAGAGCGTCTCCTAGTAGTGCCTGCGGCTTACGAGTAATGTGAGAGTCTTTTTATAACTGTTGAGGTTTAATGTAAAAGGAAGCTCAGAATCAGCGGTAAAGGGAGGGGAATGTTGTGAACTACAGACCATCTGAAATGGGGAAAATCATAAATACCAGAGTGTCTGATTATTTGAATGTCTCTTGAAGTCGAATAATGAACCTTCTTCATGTTCTGCTTCTCTGGACTTGGCTCCCTCTGACAAATTTGCAGGCATCAGGGTCTGTCTGGAATTCATTCCAAGTTGGAGGGATATTTTTTCCCTTGACATTTTGCAGCTGAGACAGCCGGAGCAGGAAGCTGAGGAGCGTAACATTACCAAATATGTCCTTTCTCCTGCCCGTAAGTTTTATTTCCACAGGAAAAGAAGGCAGATGCTGGCCAATGAGAACTGGCCAGTAGAAATGCAGCCACAGCAGGCGGCCTCTACTGGAAGTGAGGAAATTGATCAGATGCCATTTTTCACAAAAATGGAAACTGTTCTAGGCACCACCAATTAAAATTTGTGCTACGCCGGAGGAAGAAGTTTGACAGCTTCCTACAAGTTGCCCAGCTGTTTCAGGGGAATTGTTTATCACCCTATTGGTCTCATTTTCTCAAGAACGCTGGAGTGGGAATTAGAGAGCCGGCCTTGGTTGCTGACCCACTGTGCTTTTGACCAGATCATTTCTCCTAGGATGTGGGGGAAGCTTCAGATGCTTTATTGCTAAAATGAAAGTTTGGATGTGATGAGCTCCCAGATCTCCTCTGGGTTACCAAGACTGTGGTCTCCAAGCTTCTTCAATCGCATGTTTCAACCACTAAAATAAATCCAAATATTTATCCAGATGCTTTTCTTTACGGGTCTAAGACACTAGTCTCGAACTATCATATCTACATGGACTAGGATATAACATAAGTGAGCAAAATAGCTGCAGATCGCATACCCTTTGCTTGCATATTAAATACAGTCAGTTCTCCATATCCACGGTTCCACTCTAGCAGATTCAATTAACCTTGCATTGAAAATATTTTTGAAAACAACAATACAACAATAAAAAATAACACAATTAAAAAAATAAGACAACCATTTACATGCCATTTACATTGTATTAGGTATTATTAAGTAATCTAGAGGCAATTTAAAATATAGGGAAGATGTGTGTACCTTACATGCAAATACTACATTTATACAAGGAATTTGAACAATCTGTGCATTATGGTGTTACAGGGAGAGTCTTAGAACCAATCCCTTCCCCAAACCTCACCCTCATCCCCACCCTGCTGATACCAAGGGCCTGATGAATGTAAGAAAGTTCTTTTTTTTTTTTTTTTTGAAACAGACTTACTTTGTTACCCATGCTAGAATGCAGTGCTGTGGCGTGATCTCAGCTCACTGCAACCTCCACCTCTTGGGTTCAAGAAATTCTCTGCTTCAGCCTCCCAACTATCTGGGATTACAGGTATCCACCACCATGCCCAGCTAATTTTTGTATTTTTGGTAGAGATGGGGTTCCACCATCTTGGCCAGGCTGGTCTTGAACTCCTGACCTCGTGATCCACCCACCTCAGCCTCCCAAAGAGCTGGGATTACAGGTATAAGCCACCGCACGCAACCAGAAAATTCATTTTTTTTTCCGATTTTTTTTTTTAAATTTTATTATTATACTTGAAGTTCTAGGGTACATGTGCATAACGTGCAAGTTTGTTACATATGTATACTTGTGCCATGTTGGGGTGCTGCACCCATCAACTCGTCAGCATCCATCAGCTCGTCATTTACATCAGGTATAACTCCCAATGCAATCCCTCCCCCCTTCCCCCCTCCCCATGATAGGCCCCGGTGTATGATGTTCCCCTTCCCGAGTCCAAGTGATCTCATTGTTCAGTTCCCACCTATGAGTGAAAACATGTGGTGTTTGGTTTTCTGTTCTTGTA
>NW_012098177.1:650025-675512 GCF_000951045.1 Mandrillus leucophaeus
CTATTGATTGGAATAGTTTCAGAAGGAATGGTACCAGCTCCTCCTTGTACCTCTGGTAGAATTCAGCTGTGAATCCATCTGGTCCTGGACTTTTTTTAGTTGGTAGGCTATGAATTATTGCCTCAATTTCAGAGCCTGCTATTGGTCTATTCAGGAATTCAGCTTCTTCCTGGTTTAGTCTTGGGAGAGTGTAAGTGTCCAGGAAATTATCCATTTCTTCTAGATTTTCTAGTTTATTTGAGAAGAGGTGTTTATAGTATTCTCTGATGGTAGTTGTATTTCTGTGGGGTCGGTGGTGATATCCCCTTTATCATTTTTTATTGCGTCTATTTGATTCTTCTCTCTTTTCTTCTTTATTAGTCTTGCTATGTTTAATCTTTAATTATCCTACTTTTAAAAGAGAATACTTACTAAGAAAGTTCTTCACTGAGGAAAATAACAACCTATGCATGTTTTAAATGGCCAGGAATGCTTAATCTTGAGTCAAGAACACTTTGGGGAATGGTAGCAATTGGAATAATCTGGAGCATGTATACCCCATCGGTCTAATGTGGAAACTGCTTCTCTAGTGGGTCACCTTCAAGCAGAAATGGAGGCCTAGTGCTGTCAATTGTGATTTTTCAAGAGAAATGGGAAACTCTATTTTAATGTGGAATTGAGTTAATTTCAAATATTTTGTCTCAAAATTTTTAGAGTCAAGATTTTAGGACAAGTGTATGATGGCAATGGGTCACACTCAACCAATGAATAGCCCCTTGGTGATCTCTGACCTAATATTCAGCTGATTTAGCTAGCTCTATAATTTTTTGTGTGTGATAATATTGGAACTTTGCAGTCAGACCAGCAGAAAAATATGAAAAATCACTTCATTAATATCACAGTGTTTTTCTTTGGAGCCACTTCTTGAATCCTCTTAAAGCTGCTCAATCAGACTAGTTATCTATGTTGTTCAGTCATGAAAGTAACGAAAATATTCCATTGCTCTTGATATAGTTGTCACTTTTGCATATGAAAATCTCATAGAAAAAAACATATTTTAAACAACCTTAGATAAGATTGGTAAACTTTTTTTGTAAGGGTCCAAGCAGTAAATATTTAGGCTTTGTGGGCCATATGGTCTCTGTTGCAACGGTAGGTCTCTGTTGCAACGGTACATGACCATGCAAAATCAACCATCCATACACCAATGGGCCTGGCTGAATTCCAATAAAACTTTATGCAAACAGATTGTAGGCCAGATTTGGCCCACAGGCTGTAGTTTGCCAACCCCTGTGTTAGATCATAAGCTCTTCTAAGTTGTTACCTGTGCCTGATTCAACTCTGTATTTTCAGTCTACACAATCCTGGCACAGAGGAAGCACTCCACTAACATTAAAAAAAATAAATTGAAGTTTGTTGAACCTAGCAGTTTATGTCAGTCATAAGTAACTTCCCATTTACATCACTGAAACTCATAGTAGGGTTTAGAGGTTTGTTCACTCTGAGACTTGCATCAGCATTTGAACCTCTTCAGAGAGTTTGTGGCTTAAAATCACTGTTCAAAATGAGGGAAGGAGGTGCCCAACCATCTTCATGCAGCAACCTAATGGCTTGCTTACACCTCATTGTGAGACTGATGGGTCAAAGATCATGAACCACAAAAAGACCCTCATCATTTTACAGAGAGGCTCCTTTACAAATCTTCACCACCACTCTTCCCTTGACAATTTAAATGACCCCAAACCAAGCATCTGTGGAGTCCTTACACTGTAGCACAATGGTTTTCAAAATGCTGGTTATGACACAGCGCACATACACTAAAACATCTCCCAAAACAATTCTCATCCTTATGAAGAGTAATTCACTGGGATATTTTCCCTTTGCTTATATTGTATTTATTTTTTAGTGCTGATCATAACTCTATAAATTGATTTTAGATAAGTTTTTGTAAGTAAAAATGAGATCAAAAGTCACCAAGCTGCTGCCCATTGGTTGGGTAGGGCCCTGTCAGCATCCTATGCTTGGCTCTAAAATTTATGAGCCAAAGTTTTATTTTCAAAACGTCACTGGATGTGACATTTTGTTTGAAAACCAAAGAAGCAGGCTCAGTTTTGTCCTTTGGAGATTTACAATTAAACTGGAGACATAAGACACAGATGTCCGATGTCTATGGAATACCTCCTGAGATCTGTTAGGAGACACGTCATAGTATTTGTGCCACGTGGAGTTCTTCACTGGTGATAGCTGGCATTTTGACAATCATAGCTAAGCAGTGTCATTGGTCTGGGCTGGAGCCTTGACACATGGAAGCCTGTCTAAAGAAGAGAGAAAGAGAGAGAACTGAATTGGGATGAGGACCCACTTTAGAGAAAAAAAAAAAAAATCCAAGTAAAAAGGCATTAGAAATGGTTTCTTTTCACCCAGTTCCATTCCCATGGTGAATGAGGAGAACCCAAACTAAAATCAAAATTTACTGGCTGGAACAGTGTGTGAGAGGATTAGAGGAGAATGAGAGCTCAACCTGCTTGACTTCCAAAAGTCAAAATGGAGTTACTGGAGGAAATGGTCTGGAGAAGAGCTTAGTTTTTTGTTTTTTGTTTTTTTTTTTTAAATGAAAATAACTCTGTGGAGAAAGGAGAAGATAAAATTTCTCCAAGGCTCCAGCCAAGACTAGTGAGGCCAATCTAGACATGCAGTTATTTTTTAAAATTAAGTATTTTCTTTTTGGTTAATAAGTTTGTCAAACCTGGCATGGTTTTGGGAAGATAATAGGGAAAAGAGCTGAGATAGTTTGGGGTGGATAATGAGGAAGAGAGCTGAGATAGAAACTTGGGTAGCCAAATGGTCAAACAGATTAATTAGCTTTGATAGCCATATTCAAGTTATGACTAAAATATACTAATTGACCACCATTTGGCAGTAGGTGTGGGGAGGTAAGGAATGAAGGGATTGGATTTAGCAGAAAGACCCCATAATCAAATACATAAAAGCAACAATATGGATTTTCATCAACATAAAGAAATGAGTCAACTGGAAATTCTGATAGAAAACCTCTAAAAGTGAGAACCAAACTAGATGGGAAAAAAATTATATTAATAGAAAGACTTATGAAATAGTTTGGGACGCATAAGTTAATGTTAAAGACATGTGTATTGAAAATCAGAAACAAAGGACTGCATAAAATGACTTAAGAGAAAGGGAGATAAGATGGAAGGAAAATAGGAGGTTTAATATTAAAACCTGGAAGAGGAGAAAATATTAATTTTCATTACTGTTATAAATGTTTGTGTGCCCCCCAAAAATTTATAAGTTGAACTCCTAACCCCCAATGTGACAATATTAGGTGATGGAGCCTTTGGTAGGTGATTAGATCATGAGAGTCAAGTAATGTATGAGATTAGGGCTCTCATAACAGAGACATCATAGAGCTCGCCCTTCTCCCCTCCTGCCATGTAGGATACAATGAGAACATGGCCATCTATGACCAGAAGGGGGCCCTTGCCAGATGCCAAATCTACCAGTGCCTTGACTTTGGACTTCTCAGCCTTCAGAGCTTTGCAAAATAAATTTCCTTTCTTTATAAGCCACCCAATCTATGGTATTCTGTTATAGCAGCCTAAATGGACTAAGATAATTACTATGTATAATTCTAATTTTATGGAAAGAAAAATTGTAACAATGAATGTCTTATTTAAAGATTATTTTCACTTTTACAACTCTACAATGGGATTTTCATTTCAAAGGCTTTATGAAATACACAAGTAAAAGAAATAGGAAAATAATAATGAAGCCAAGTGATGATATTCTCTATTACATGAATGATGGCATCATAGATATCAGGAGTCTGGTTTTGCAACACTTAGGGGAGGGTGTCTATAATTAACTAGCAATGATGTGAACCTTCACCTAACTTTTCTCAAAATTTAATTAATTTTAAAGCAATTTTAAGAAATCTTGGATGTTATGAGTCCAGTGCTACCATGTCCATCAAAAACCTGACTTCATTATTTTGTTGACATACTAAGTTTCACGTAGCATCTTAATGACAAAATCAGTCATATTTTTAAAGCCAAATGTCATACTCTGTCTTATAGTTTAAACTTCATTCTCCAAGTGGTTCCTCCTAAGTCTCTGCCATATATTAGGAATAAACAGAATCTTTCGTAGTGATCTTCTCAAAGTTATGGTTTTAAAGGCAAGATTTATTGAGCTTTATCTCAAAGTGCTAGTCAACATTCCTTAACTTTTCTGAAGAAAAGGTCTTTATCTTTAACTTTTCTTCAGAAAAGGCATAGGTCTTTTCTTTCAGAGAAGGCATAGGTCTTTATCCCAAGACTAGTTGAGAAATAACTGAGAATAAAAACAAGTGGCATTCCAGGTGTAAACCGTTCTGGACTTACAGGAAGAAAAAGGGAGAGAAGGGGATGCCTCCTGGAACCTGAAGCAAGTGTCTTGTAATGAGACACATAGTGTTGGGTTGCTCATTCAAATATTTGATCATCTCAGTAGCAAAAGGAGAAGTAGTAGCAGACATGGACTCACAATCCCAACTGCTGGACTCTCCCTCAGGGTGGAGTCCCCTCTTTGTCATTTGCCCTTAAGGACAACCACCATCTTCTCTCTATTCTGGGCAACTTGCTTGAGTAGATGGCTTTTACTTAATATTACAGAAAAATTTTCCAAGGCACTACATCAGTTCCCAATGCAGACTTACTTTTTTTTGTTATTTCCCTCCTTTCTCACTGTGTTAGATAATTTACAGAAGAAAATTCATTGTACACATATATATCTAATATAGATACTTGTGTATAGTATGTGTATACATGTAAACACACTCATTTGACATCCTATTTTATCCCCACACACAATTCATAAAACAGTATTTCTAGAGTCCTGTTCAATGAGAGGTAGAGTTATTACAAAGTATTTTAATGCTCTGTAATATAATATTGTATAACATATTGTAATATAAGAAGCGGCCTGCTAAAAGTATTTCCCCTAAGCCTTTCTATATATAGGACCAGCATTTATTCTGCACATGTTCTATATTGCAACTTACAACATAGAAATTGCAGTGACAACAATTTGTAGGAGGCAGAACACAAAAATGACTGATTTTTCTAGGAAAAGAAAATCTTCTTTAGACAGGAAATGACATTACCAGCTCCTAAGGAGTCTGATAATATTTTCTGGGTAAATAAGTAAGATATTGTCAGGTTGGGAGGACACCACTTCTTTTCTTTGTTGAAATGTCAGTATTAGTAAGCCACGTCATCCAGCTCTGGTAACTTGGATAGTGCTGGGTCAGGTCAGGCCTGGGACTCAGGGTGGCAGGGCTCAAGGTAAGAGTGAAATTAGAGGCTAACATACCGTATGTCTTAATATTTAAGTTACTAATCAAGCTAACACACTATAAAAACATGTTTGATTCTCTTCCTTGACATATATACTTTCAAAATGACAGAATTGGAAGCATGTATAAATCTATGGTTTTTATATGACCGAAGGCCAGAAAACTGTCAAAGACAGATGCGTTAATTTTTGTTGTGCATTTCTAGGTGCTCTGTTGATGGCCCAAGGTATTGGCATGACTAATAAAATAGGCAAACAAATTTAAGAGTAATATGAATTTTTAATATTGTGGAAGGCTCTGCAGCCACGTTATATGATGGTTGTGGATACTACACTAGTTTGTGTGTATTTCTGGAGCCACCAATTGGAACATGAAGAGAAGTAAGAAAACTTCCTTTTTGAGTAAGAAAATGGCTCAGCACTACTTGGAAACAAGACTTTGTTATGAAAGAATGAATTGCTTTCATATTATTAGAGAGGAGGAATTTGACAAGTTACTTAATATTTTCTTTTTCTCTTTCCTGAGGGCTTCTGCTGTTCAAATCTTGCCTCTACTCCAAAACAGTTTCTTTCTTCTACATCAGCAACAGCACAGACACAATCACTTTTTCCAGGATACAGGGCATGAGATAGGCAGAAGCATTTCCCTGGAGCCTGAACAATTTTAGTCACTAGAGCAGTGGTTAAGGTTATAGGTCATGCTGTGCCAGTGCTGAGGACTGGATCCACAGTAAGGGCACGCATGTGTTTTTTACTAAAAGTATTTGTCATGTGTTTGTGTTATGCAGTCAATGGCAGGGGCCTCTCTTAAGTGCATGTAAAGGCAGTACTAGGTCTAGGTTTTTCCTCAAGTGCTTTCTAGATGTTCAGAAGCCAAAAAGGCTTAAGGTATGAACAGCTTTCAAAGAAAGATGTCAGTATTATGGTGTTCTTTGGCAGGCTAAGATCTGATGATTCTATATATTTTGTTGTATTGACAAGGTGGTCATTGCCATATGGGAATAGAGCTGTAGATCACTTATAGCAAAAGAGTTGCATTGATTTTATTTTGTTTTTGTCACGGACATGATCAAGTCTATTGCAGGTGAAATCAGGTCTCCTCCAGTGTTTTGTTTTTGTTTTCTTATGAGAATTCCTGATCCAATTGAATTTGGCAACTCCTTAATCTTGACCCCTGTTTTTCTTGCTGCCATGTCTTTTTACCTAAAAAACACTCTGTCACCACTGGTTTAATTTCAGTTTAATTACAAGTCTTTTCAATTTCTGATCCATCAAAGGTTTGGTCTTCACTAAGCATGCATTTCCCACTCCAGAGTCCAAACACTGTACAGGCTTTGAACAATGGGTATCTGTTCCCTCTTGTCAGGTTTCCAGAAATAGGCTTTAGAGAGCTGCCATGTGTTTCTCTTTCTTTACACTCCAACAAGAACCCCTCCATGACTCACACACACAGAAAGCCAAAGGCCCTGAATGGTTATTTATTCTTGCTAGCTGGACGACCCTGCACGTGGCTCTCAGCATGGGTGAGGATTAGAGGACTTTGGAGAGGTGCGTCACATAATTTAAGTACAAACAAAACTGCATGAATTTGCGCTTTGCTTAGATCATGCAAGGAAGTTCAGGGTTAACCATGGAACCCAACTCAGCTTCCTATCTTTGTTTTTCCTCATGTACACTCAAATGGGAGAAGGATCAGGTATGATCCTTCTCAGAGACTTGTCATTTTGAAGAGCTTACAACATAGCATTCAGCCCTTAGAATGGACACTCTGAATATTAAGCACATGACGCCTGATGGCCTGATTAGATCAATTTGCTACGCTTGCTTTAGATAAATAAAGATGGACAACCTTTTGCCCCAATCACAAACTGTATGTGAGCTCTAGAAATTGCTTGTCTTACAGCTTCCCTGTCATTGGTTGTTTTCTGCCCAGTTTTGTGGAGTTTTATCCTATGCATGCAATTCAGTATTCAGCAACAGGCTCAAGGGACCCCAATGCAGAAATGTGGGTGTCTTTTTCTCATAGCCTTCTCCTCTCTGGTGGTTTGCTCTGCAAATTTCTGCTGTCTCTGCCTCCCTGAAGTCCAGTCTCTACTCCTCTGCTCTGCAAGAGTGAAGTTCCCTCTTTGAGGTCTTGCTACATGCACCACGTAGCAAATGCCTTCAGGCAGGAAAAAAGTACATTCACTGAGCTCACCTCCTTTGTTTCCCTTCTCTCAGACGTCACAGTCCTGGCTGCCCATTGTCCAGTGCCTGTTTCCAGTGGTACAAGTTTTACCCAGCTTTCTAGTCGTTTATGGTAAAATAGTAAATGTGCTACCAGAGGTACTTTTTTATGGATGGAAGTAGGAGTCTCCAGTCACAAGTTATGATTTAATGATATTACAACCAAGATAAAGACAATCTATATGTTTACCAAATACATTTTCTGTTTTGCTAGACTTCACTTTCCATGCTAGATACAAAATGTTAGAGCTTAGTTCTGGGGTAAAAATTGTCCTAATCTTATGATGAGTCATAATTAAGAGGAACACTTCTTTGTTCTTGGATATTGTCTTAAAAATGTGAAATCTGGAATTGCTGAAGCCGGCTTGTAACTAATCTACAGAAGCAGTACATATGCCAAGGATGGCCACATGGAAACATATAAAGTATCTACGTTCTTGATGATTACATAGAGCCGGTGAATTAACCAGTTATGAAATATCCTAACTTCAGACTTCTTATTATATGAGATAATAAATTCCTTACAATTAGAGGTAGTGGAGTCAGGATTGTCTGTTACTTACACCCAAAGGCATTGTAACAGATAAATTCTTTCTTATGAGTAAGTTAGTAGGTGACTCTGAAAGCCCTTAACTGAAATGAGGGGGAAAGGACAATTTTGAGGATTTGGAGACAAAGTGAGGAGTTCACTTTGGACATGTTGAGTTTGAGTTGCTTACAGATCACTGATATGGTTTGGCTCTATGTTCCCCCCCAAATCTCATTTAGAATTGTAATCCCCAGATGTCGAGGGAGGCCACTGGTGGGAGGTGATTGGATCATGCAGGCAGTTTTCCCCATGCTGTTCTCATGATAGTGAGGGTGTTCTCATGAGATCTGGCGGTTTAAAAGTGGCTGTTTCCCGTGTGTGTGTGTGTGTGTGTGTGTGTGTGTGTGTCTCTCTCTCTCTCTCTCCTGCCACCTTGTGAAGAAGGTGCTTGCTTCTCCTTCCCCTTCTGCCATGACGGTAAGTTTCCTGAGGCTTCCCTAGCCATGCAGAACTGTGAGTCAGTTAAGCCTCTTTTATTTATAAATTAGCCATTCTCAGATAGTATCTTTATATCAGTGTGGAAACAGACAAATACAATCATCGAGTGCGATGTCAGTAGGCAACCTGGATATGTGTATAACCAGAAGATGAAAATGTTCTGTAGATTTTGGGATCATCAGTGTATGGTTTTTGAAGCTATGGTTATAGAGACTGTTACTCAGCAGATTAAGCAAGGATGAAGATGTTCATCAAATGTGGTCTCAAGGAGAATGTATTCATCTCATTGTAGAGGGTAACCTAATTTTATCTTGCTATTTCCTTTCAGACATCTGCAAAAGACTGGGATAGGATCTGTGATGAATCTGGAGGCCTGGCCTAGTAAAAAGGTCAGGAGCACACACTGATGTCAATGGAAAAGCCACGCTGGGCCCTGTGGAAACAGAGATGGTCCCTAAAATTCAATGCAGCCAAGTCACGTATGCAACAGTGTTGTCTACTTCTTGTTTTTAAGGAAATATATAAAAGAATCCAAAATGAAACCATGAAGATTGCAGTGCTTTATAATCAGGAAAAATTGTATAAATAGAAACCTATGTAGTTTATCAATATAACTTATAGTTCTTAAAGAGAGCTTGACAAGTTTATGCGATAAATCAAAACTGCAACAGTTTGTTCTCCTAGGAATTCACCCCCCAGTTAGTAGATTATAAAACTATCTAATATTAAAGAAGCATTATCCAAAATTGCAATAATAAGAACATTGATTTGGTGATTCCTTAATGATCTTTCTTTATAGAATCATGAATGTCTTCAAAACAGCCAGAGACAGAACACCTTTATGTCACATTACGAAATTTTTAAAGAAATAAAGTTTTAGTTTGCGTTCAAATAGGTTTAGAGAAAGATTATTTTCCTAAACTAAATTGGGTGGAACGATCTCCTTTGACAGTCAAGCACAAACTAAAGTGTTAAAATAAGCTTTGACATATGTTAGCAACTATATATGGACTCAACCAATCATGTTAAAGTCTAGAGTAATTTGATATTTATTAATTACCTTAAAATACCACGAAAAGTAACATTAGAAGTAAATATACTTGGATATATAAATGTGGGCACTATTTTTTTTAGAAGTGAAGATTATGTGTAAGGTTACAAGGATTTGAGAGAATGTACATAAAATATTTGCTCCAGGGCCTGACCCCTACTAATACTGAATAAATGGGAGCCATCACTGTTGTGACATCATCATTCCAGCTAGGCCAGTCCCATTGCATCATTGTAGCATTATTAGAAACACTATAAAATTTTATTTCTGTTTTCACCTAAGACTGGTACAGTGTAATAATTTGTCTATAAAGACAAATCGTATCAGTGGTCTATTTAAGTTTAGGAAGTGGTAGATAAAGTTTATCAAACAAAACGTCCCTCCCTCAAAAGTCCCAGTATTGAGTCAGGAAATGTTGAGGCTAAGGACTGAAGTAGCTCTCTTTTAAGATGTTACAGTAATGATTGTGAAGGTATTCTCACCTTCTCAGTCTCACCTCTGCCGTGCCATCTTGGCCATCCCTTCCTTCTCTGGAGGTATTGGGAATCCCAGAAAGAGCCAGAGGAAGCTATCTCTACTTGTCAGCTCATTAACCAATCCAATCTAGCTCTCTCTTTCCAAAGAGTATTAAATAGCTTACCATCCCTTTGGACTAATTATTATTCCTTCTTTCAGACCTTTTGTACAATTAACTCTAAAGCTCTCTCCTTATCCTTTCCCTGTTTAATTGCAGTTCTAAGCTAGATATTCTTCTGCTAATAGCTTGGAAATTCTATAATGGCTTTAGGATATGCCTTAGTTAGGGTTGCAGGGATCATGTTATTACTACTCTATCTTATTTTAATGTCCAGATTTCATTTTTCCTTGAGGGTCTTTCACAAGTTTTGATAAAGGTTCAGTAATGATTAGTGTTTTACCAATCACATTTATTGAATGAATGTTGACCATGCTAATCTCAGTCTCCTTGAGGCTCTCATCTTTCTGAACATCTGTTAAATTTGGTGTTCTACCATGTTCAGTTCTAGGCTCTCTCAGCTATTGTCTCTCTGGACGATCTTGTCTTTCCACACGTTTCCATTGTGATCTATATGCTGATTACTTCCAATACATTTCCAGTGCAGTCATGTATCATATCAAGAGCACAAAGTATATATCTCCAATTATCTAACTGCTCTTGAACATCCCACAGACATCTTGTCCCTGAACCCAAGAGCCTAATCCTCTCCATTTCTCCAATTTGTGACGGAATCATTTAATTAGCCCATCAGTAGTCCAAACCACAGAGGAAAATGTCACCTCTACTTCTCCTCACACATCCAATCAATACAGTTTTTTTTTTTTTAAATTTTACTGCTTAAGTCTTTCTACTTCTCTATAATACCACTGTCTTTTTTCCTGTTTTGGGTCACTACCATCTCTTACCTAGAATTCTTAAAGAGCCTCATAACTGGCCTCACTGCCCCTAATCTTGTCTTTCTTCTATCTCTACACTCAAATCAGAATGATCTTTCCAAACAAAAATCTGTGATATATAATAACAGAAAGTGGAGTAGAAAAATATGGGATTAATGCCACCTATTGAGCAGTTATACTAACGAGTTTATTAGAGTTTTAAAAATAGATTTGGTCATTTAGAGGTCCAGGAAAAAAGTAGCTGACATTTGCTGAGGGTTTTTCTCATGACTGTCTGTAAAGCTGACAAAGATGATGATGATGATGATGATGATGATGATGATATGAGGATGAGATAAAAAGATGACTTATATATTCTTAACTCATACAAGCAGACCAGTGTGGAAGTAAATAAATTGAAAGCAGTGGGTTTAAGCTAAAGGAAACCAATCTGTCTTTAGGGCTGGCCCCAGCAGGGATACAGAAGTCAAAACAAATGTGTGTCCAAACCCAGGCAGCTTTCAGACAGATGTCAATACTGCAGGACTCCTGACCTCCTAGGTGACTAGAACAGCAGAGCAGTACACAGGAGCAAATGGGGACAACATTCTTGTCCTGGGTGTCTGATCAATTTGGAGAAGGACTACATGCAATACCAGTGAGTACTGAAAAGACAGGTGGAGGCATCAGGGTCATAGCAAAGCAGGCTGACATTCAAGGTAGGACCACACCTAGAATATAGGTGGGCACATAGAGAATAGAGCTACAGTCAAAATACTCGTGCAAAGCTGGGGGTGAATCCTGAGCAAATAACTCTCTTCAGACACACTGAATGCAGGCTGACTGGAGAAAAGATGGACCTTGTCTAATGGTGTCTGCAGCTGGATAGAAATGGATGGAATAGAGACTGATGAAGAAACAAATAAATCAACTCTTAAGTTCAGCAAATACTCCTGGAATGCCTACAGCATGAAAGACACTTTGGTGACTTTACGGGCATCACAATTAGGCAAAGTCAGGAGAAAATGCCTAATTCTCCCATAATGTTGGTACCACTGTCTTCTGTAAAGAAAGGCATGAATAATGCCACCTTTTCCAGGCACAGAGACCACAGTTATATAAACAAGCTTCCATCCTTTCAGGGAAGTCAAAGGATGTGCCAGAGCTCTCACTTCTGTTTACATGGGGAGAGGACTTCATCTCCCATGCAGGGAAAACTATTTTGATTTTGCCAGTGCCCCTGGAAGGTGACAGAGTGAAAGCTATGTATGAATTAATACAAGACAGCTTTCTTTCCAATGTTACAGGACCAAGAATGGAGTGAGGAAAAAGAGAAAAGAGAAATGGAGCAACTTTGCAAGAGGGTAAGATTTCAGGGCACCAAGGCAAAGTATACTCTCTAAAGTCAGTGATACTATGTAGAGTTCTATGTCATTAGATTAGGCCTGCCTGGAGTAAATTTTTAAATGTGCCATTTGTAAGTTACCTAAATGAGTAAAGATGGTCTTTTTATTTTTACTCTATTTATATTGCATACACAAATTTTCTTAGAGAAAATTTCAGAAATGATACCTTCTCTCAAACTGATGGCCAATATGCTATCACCAGTTCAATTTTCTTAGAATGTTCAATTAATTAGAATGTTTTCAGGGAATCTGCAGTAAACCTAAGAAAATAATTAAAGTTTATTGATGATCAGGCCAATTTATATTCTATCTGGCTGTCTTGTTTTTAAATTCATGCATATTAAAGGTATGATATGAGTGTGAATTTACTGAAGCACAAATCAAAACCTGGGATTTGTGTTGTAATTGTATGCATTAATAGACTCGCCAAAACTTGCAATGACTTTTTGCTAACCATATCAAGTAGTCCTAAGTAGTTGATACATCTACTTTCAAGCTTCTGCAGATATTCTCAGCTTATGAGTAATTGTGTTTCCCATGCAAGTAAGAAAAAACTAAGATTGCTTGCTTCAGAATAATGATAACCTATTACAATAACCCAGAAAACCAAGATATCAGAAACCCAATGAGATCATTTATTCCGCCATCTACTATGCACACACACCACCAAAGCAATGTCCTCATTTAGCTCTTAGTTTTCTCAGAGGGCTTATTCTTCAGAAGTACTTGTCTTTTGTTTTGCCATGGACTACTTTGTTTTTGGCTTTGATAGTCCTCCCCCCTTATTTTCTGTGGAGACCCAGGTTCCAGTGCTCATCTGGGCATCTGACAATAAGTAGGATATTACATTTTAGAATCCAAAGAAATAAAATTCTTTCTGTTTTGCAAAATGATGAAGAACAAAGAAACAAATTTCCAGGCCATTTAAAAAATATAGACTTTCAGAGATATGAGGTTCCCCTAAATAAAGCCTTCTCATTGTTATTCATATTCATTTTTGAAACACAGAGTAGAATGTCTCAAAAAGTTTTCCAAGAATGTTGTCTTTTACACTCAACTCAAGAGTTCATTGCCAATTCCAGAGCTCACAAAGTTCATTTTACAAAAATAAGCTCTGATGAATGGGAATATGAATCAAAGTAATTATATATTAATTAGCCACGTTGCCCACGTGTGTGTTTCTTTCCTTCCTTGCTTTAACTCACTTGTATGCATCAAAAAGAATGAAATTTGAAAAGAAAACATAGGGTTTCCAATTGGTGGACTATTATGATACAAATGGTTCACTGACAGTGGCCTTTGTTTACTTTCTGTTTGTGTTCTGATTCTTCCCCACAAATCTTTGACATTAGCAAAACTTTCTTCTACAAATTATTCTTAATGAAAACCTTCACACTCTTACGCTTTATCAGATTATGTCAATTCATCTCCTGGAGCTCTGAGAGGCTGTTGTATTTACTGGCAAATATCATTTGTAACTCGCCTACTCTTTCCCTCTCACCAGCTGCATCACCTGAGGCAGGAGGACATGACAAAATTGTGTACTAGTCACATTCCACGGTGACACATCTTCATCTGTCAGCTCTTGGCTTCAGCGTCTTGGGAAATTCTGACATGAGGAAATATTTCAAAGAAGTGGTATTGCCCCCAGAATGGAGCCTAGTTCTAGTTGTTTTCAAGGTATTAAAATGTTTACCATCTGTTCTGTAATCATATCAGTTTCAAGCACCCTCCATATTTTATCCAGGCTTCCAGCTGAACTCTGGGAATACAAATATGAATACCATGAATAGAACAGAGTCCTTGATCTCAAGATGTGCAAATTCTCGTAAACAGAGACACAAGGAAGATAATTCAATATAGGTTGCTGATATTATGTATTCATTCACACAAATGTGTTGAGAGCCTCCTTTGCCAGGCATTGTGTTAATCATGACCATAGAAGGGAACTCAGAGGAGAGGTCCTTTGCCCCAACGGAGACGGACAAGAAAAGTTCACGGTCAAAAGCACAATAATGTGAAATGTCACGGACAATGCAGGGATCCATAAACTATTTGCTATTTTTAAAACATAAAATGCTAGGATTAGAAAAATGACAGATAAATTTGAAGTTCTATGAAGGAGAAAGAACTGGGCTGGAAAGGATCCAAAAGCACTCGGCTTCCTAAGGCCTCTTTGACCAGAAGGAATGTGTTAGATTGGTGTAAAAGTAATTGCAGATTATGCCATCAAAAGTAATGGTAAAAACTGCAATTACTTTTACATTAACCTAATAGAACAGCTGAAGATATTCTCTTAAGCTAAGAGAATATCTTCAGCTGTTCTATTAGGTTAATGTAAAAGTTATTGCAGGTTAATGTATAAGTTATAATAAGTATTATAAACTTATTAGGCTAATTTAAAACTACTGTCTAGAATTTGATTAAGAGATTCCCATCATGAACCAAACAGATAAAGGAGGCTAAATTTATGTGACAGAAATAAACAGGGAGGTTAGCTTGACTGAAGAGTGGAATTTTTCACAGACATACAACACACACATTCACACACACACAAACTCTAGCATAACAATTTATTTGTATTAGCTAAAAAGTATTCACTTAATATTCAGTGTGTCTAAAGCCACTATCCAAGTCATGATTACCCTGAAAGGAAGTGAAAACAGTCAAACTGTCTTCAATTTGACTCTTGCTCACTCACTTTCCATATATTCTTCCTATTCTCTGTGACTTCTGAGACTAGATACCTTTATTATTGGTTGCAGAAAAGACAGGGAAGTATTACCGCTATATTGCTCACTTTTTCCTAATCCTTTTCTTGCTGTCCTGCAAGGAGCTGGAGAAAAACCTATTATCTGATGTGAATTACATACCAACTATTCACATTTGGCCACATCCGCTGGGCAAAACTCACTCACCAATCCCAAGGAATGTACAAACGCAGGTTCCAAAACACAGGCTGACTGATCATTCTGGCTGTCTAAATTGGGAACTAATTAAATGTTTTCACTGGAAGTCTCTTCTCACTGCAGCAGAACGAGTCATTCTGAAGCAAACATTTCAGTGAAACACTTCTTTGGTAGAATCCAGTTCAGCTACAAGGAACAACCACTCCTAGCTGGTGGCACAATCTATTCCTACTTGATTTTCCCCTCAATGTATACATGTAAGTTAAATAACACTTATGCAAATGTAACCGCAGAGAAAAGATGACATTATATCTCATTGATGTCAAAGTGATCAGCAACAGATTGTTATTACCTATGCAGGATTTTGATCCAGTCCACCAAGGCTGATGAAAGATTATATAAATAATTTGCATAAAGAGCTTTTAGAGCAGCACTTAAACATGTTGGGTATCATTTGAATGCAGTAAAGAGTGGGAAGCTAAGTCATTCATTTCATTTCCATTAGTAATTAGATGTTGTTTGAAGCATTTCTCCTCCTTGGCAATCTCCTAAAGAAATATACTGTTTGAGGCGGTGGAGCTCTATTTCTCTCCAAATGAGGAGGCTGTACTTGGACTTACAGCCCAAGCTTCTTGTGAGGGGCAGCTGGACTTAGACTGGCCTACGTGGATCTAAGAAGGGAGGCTGACAAGAAATCCTGAAGGCCAGAAAGGGAAGTAGCTATGTGTCTCCAAGTGAGAAGTCTCTGCTTGGACTCAGCCCAAGCTTCTTTAGAAAGTTAGGAGCCTTTAGCACCACAAAGTCTCACATGTTATTAATTATTCGGGACCATCATTCAATCATTTTGGATGCAAAAATTAGTAGCACTTTGGGAGGCCAAGGCAGGCGGATCACTTGAGGTCAGGAGTTCAAGAGCAGCCTGGCCAGCATAGTGAAACCCTATCTCTACTAAAATTAAAAATATAAAAATAAAAATAAAAATTAGCCGAGCCTGGTGGCAGGCACCTGTAATCCCAGCTACTCAGGAGGCTGAGGCACGAGGAGAATTGCTTGAGACCAGGAGGAGGAGGTTGCAGTGAGCTGACAGCACACCACTGGATTCCAGCCTGGGTGACAGAGTGAGACTCAGTCTCAAAATAAATAAAAATAAATAAATAATTACTATCAAATATAAAAGCAGCTGCAACAAATATCCAAATAAAACCTCAAGTTGTTCAGAAGCTGGTCTTGGGCAAGAATCGTCTAGATTGGATATTGCCATCAAGGTGAGGTGTCTTAAATATTTACATGAGTCAGAAATTGTGCCAAGTGATGGTGCACAGATATGAAAAAGACAAAATAAGACTTACGCATAAAAGGATAACTTCGATGTAGTAGGGTAAATTCTAAGGTAGAGACAAACACAGAGTGGCATAGAAGCCTCCTAAGGGCAGGGGCTCAATGGAGAAATGCTGAAAAAAGAGTGAGGACTAAACTAAATTATTTGCAATGAGTAGGGGTTAGCCAGTATAAGAAGGAATGCAATGGATATTACAATAGAGAGAGTAGAATAACCAAAATAACATGTGTATAGTTTTACCATAAGCAGTTTCATAAAACTATACTGCATATTGGGAAATGACAACTAGTGGGTAATAGGAAAAGAGGATTCTGCAAAAAGTAGTCCTGCAGGCTGGGCGCGGTGGCTCATCTCTGAAATCCCAACATTTTGGGAGGCTGAGGCAGGCAGATCACCTGAGGTTGGGAGTTCGAGACAAGCCTGACCAACAGGGAGAAATCCTGTCTCTACTAAAAACACAAAATTAGCCAGGTGTGGTGGCACATGCCTGATAATAATCCCAGCTACTCGGAAGGCTGAGGCAGGAGAATCACTTGAACCCGGGAGGCGGAATTGTAGTGAGCCGAGATTGCGTCATTGCACTCCAGCACCGGTAACAAGAGCAAAACTCCGTCTCAAAAAAAATAAATAAATAAATAAATAAAAAAGGTAGTCTTGCAAATCAGAAAAGGTAAAAAAAAAAAAAAAAAGGCCATTTTTAAAAAATGATCAAAAGATTCAAATGAGCACATTACAAAAGTGATTATCTAAATATCCAAGAAACATATGACTATTTGATTGCCTCGTTAGTAATCATGGAAATGCAAATAAGCTTTTATGCTATGATAAGAAACCTAGACTTTATCCTCTGGGCCGTGGTAAGCCATCGAATGATTTTGACAGACAACCAATTTTTAAAAAACTAAGAAAATAGAAATAGACCCACAGATTATCCAAATAGTGATACTCACATTTATATGGAAATATAAAGAGCCAAGAATAGCCAGAATATTCTTGAATAAGAGGAATACAATTGGAGGACTTACTTTACCAGATATTAAGACATATTTTAAAGCAATAGTGGTAAAAGCAAAGTGTAATGATAGACAAATAGACCAATGAACACACTAGAGGCTGCAGAAATAAACTCACATATATATGGGCACTATAGCATTGATAAAGGTGGCACTGTACAGCAGAGGGGAATATACTGTCTCTCAGTAAATGATACTGGGGCATCTGGATATACATATAGGGGAAAAAAAGAAACTTGACTCCTACCTGACATCACACACAAAAATCAATTCCAGATCAATGTGAAAGGTAAAACATTAAAATTTATACAAGAAAACATAGGAAAATATCTTCATGATTTGAGGACAGGCAAAGATTTCTTAAATAGGATCCATAAAGCACTAGTGTTTTTTGTTTGTTTGTTTTGTTTTTGTTTTTTTGAGACGGAGTCTCACTTTGTCGCCCAGGCTGGAGTGCAGTGGCGTGATCTTGGTTCACTGCAAGGTCCGCCTCCCGGGTTCACGCCATTCTCCTGCCTCAGCCTCCCGAGTAGCTGGGACTACAGACACCTGCCACCACGCTTGGCTAATTTTTTTTTTTTTTTTTTTTGTATTTTTAGTAGAGACGGGGTTTCACCGTGTTAGCCAGGATGGTCTCAATCTCCTGACCTTGTGAAAGCACTAGTCTTAAAGGAAACAACAGATAAACTGAATTACATGAAAATTCAAAACACAGATTAGTAAGAGAGCACAAAGGTATACATATCTGCATGTCTGCATCTATATCAATATCTAGCTATTCCACAAGATCTTCTATCTGGAATATATAAAGAACTCTTACAAATCAGAGAAAAGGTCATGTGTTCACATTTTTAGCTGAATAGCCACATTACAAAAATTAGTATCTAAGAAACATATGAATATTTGATTACCTCATTAGTAACCAGGGAAATGCAAAGTAAAACTACAGTAAGATAGCATTAGACTGCCCCCATATTATGCAAACTTAAATACTAAATGTAGACAAGGTTATAATACCAAATGTAGACAAAGTTATAATACCAAATGTAGACAAGGTTATAGAGCCACTAGAATGCTCTCAAACACTGATGGTTGCAGCATAAATTGATACAACCACCTTGGAAACTCTGGTAATCACCAAACTAGACATAAATGTACTCTGCAACATAACAATTTCACTACTAGGTAGATTCTCAACAGAAATGCATATATATCTGCTCCAAAATAAACCTTTAGAGCATCATTATTTATAATGGCCCCAGACTGGAAATTTCCCAATTCCCATTCTACAGCTTGTTCTAACAATAGAATGACTAAATAAATGATAGTATATTCATATAATGAAATAGCACACAGTAATAATAATGAATATTCTGTAACTACATGCAAAAAAAAAAAAAACAGGAATCGTTTTACAAATATGAAGCTGGGCAAAAAAAAAAAAAAAGAGTATATTCCACATGATGTCATTTCACAAAATTAAAAGCAGGCAAAACTAATTTATGTTGTATTCAAGATAATATTATCCTTGGGGGTAAGTAGGGACTGGAAGATGGCCAAAAAGGAAGTTTTATGGGTGCTGATAATATTCAACTTTTTACCTGAGTGGTGGTTATGCAGGTATATTCAGTTGAGAAAATTAATTAAGCTGTATATACATACATACTTTTCTGTATATTTTACTTCAACTTAAAGGTTTTTAACCCCTAAAACAGCCAGGTAAGTAAAGTGCATAAGTGAATCATGTTGGGTATAAGTAAATTACTAGACAATGTTTCTTACCATTGTTTGTTCTTAACAGCATCTTAGTCTTTTTTGACAGACATACTTGCATGTGACACATCCAAAACTATTTTTTACTTTAAAATATGTACTAACTGTTAGTACAACCAACAGCATTGCTGAAACAAACATAACACTAAGTGGAAGAAGTCAGATGTGGAATTACCATATAATTCCTTGTATATGCAGTTCAAAGGCAGGCAATACTACCTGTGGCATTAAAAGGCAACTTGAGTAGTGTTTGTAATGCGACACAGTAGGGAATTGTAGGGTGCTGGTAATGTTCTCTTGATTGGGTGGTGATTACAGGAGTTTTTTTTTATCTTGTTGGGTCATGTGCGGTGGCTTATACCTGTAATCCCAGCACTTTGGAAGGCTGGAGTGGGAGGATTGCTTGAGCCTAGGAGTTCAAGATGAGCCTTGGCAATACAGTAGACTGTCTCTACTATGAGAGTAAGAGTTCATAAATATTAGGCCTTTATTAGGCTACATATTTATGGTTTATGTACCCTTCTGTATGCCAATAAAAATCACATTAAAACACATTTATGGAATATACCTTGTAAGAGAGTTGGTAAAGGATATAACATCACTTTTTTCTCATCATTTGGAACTGAGAAAAAAGTTGGCAGAAAATAAAGGCAGAGCAACCGACCTGTTTAAAACAATCCTTCTAGGGCTGGGTGCAGTGGCTCACACCTGCAATCCCAGCACTTTGGGAGACCAAGGCAGGAGGATCACTTGAGGCCAAAAATTCAAGACCAGCCTGGTCAACATGGTAAAACCCTATGTCTACTACAATTACAAAAATTAGCCAGGCATGATGGTGCATGCTTGTAATCCCAGAATCCCAGATACTCAGGAGGCTAAGGCACAAAGATAGCTTGAAACTGGGAGGCAGAGGCTGCAGAGAGCTGAGATAGAGCCACTGCACTCCAGCCTGGGCAACAGAGCAAGACCCTGCCTCAAAAAAAAAAAAAAAAAAAGAGAAGAATCCTTCCAAGCACATGTTGTTGCGGGAAGTCAGGGAATCCGAACAGAGGGAAAGGCTGAAGCCATGGCAGAAGAACATAAATTGTGAAGATTTCATGGACATTTATTAGTTCCCAAAATTAATACTTTTATAATTTCTTATGCCTGTCTTTACTGCAATTTCTGAACATAAATTATGAAGACTTCATGGACATTTATCACTTCCCCAATCAATACTCTTATAATTTCCTATGCCTGTCTTTAGTTTAATCTCTTAATCCCATCATCTTCATAAGCTAAGGATGTATGTCACCTCAGGACCTGGTGATAATTGTGTTATCTGCACAGATTGTTTGTAAAGCATGTGTGTTTGAACGATATAAAATCTGGGCACCTTGAAAAGAACAGGATGACAGTGATTTTCATGGAACAAGGGAGATAACTATAAGGTCCAACTGCCTGCGGGGCCGGGCAGAACAGAGTCATATTTCTCTTCTTACAGAAAGCAAATAGGAGAAATATCGCTGAATTCTTTTCTCAGCAAGGAATAACCCTGGGAAAATAATGCATTTCCAGGGAGAGGTCTCTAAAATGGCCACTCTGGGAGTGTCTGTCTTATGTGATTGAAGATAAAGGATGAAATATGCCCTGGTCTCCTGCAGTGCCCTCAGGCTTGCTAGGATTAGGAAATTCCAGCCTGATGAATTCCAGTCAGCGTGGTTGTCTGCTCTTGAACCCCATTTCCTGTTAAGATGCTTATCAATGTCAATGCATGCCCAGTGGGACATGGAACATCAACAGTAATTCTAATTTTGCTCTGGCCTTGTGATGTTGCTCTGCCCTTCTGCCCTTGTGATATTTTATTGCCTTTGAAGCATGTGATCTTTGTGACCCACTCCCTATTCATACGCTCCCTCACCTTTTGAAATCCCTAATAAAAACTTGCTGGTTTTGTGGCTCAAGGGGCATCACGGAACCTGCTGACAGGTGATGTCACCCCCAGAGGCCCAGCTGTAAAATTTCTCTCTTTTGTACTCTTTCTCTTTATTTCTCAGACCATCTGACACTTAGGGAAAATACAAAAGAATCTACATTGAAATATTGGGGGCTGGTCCCGCTGATAGCATGTTATATCTATCATTCCTGTTCAAGGTCACCCACTGACACTTGACCAAGTGGACTTTAATAGAATGCACTCCCACTCACAATGGCAAAGTATCAGCCCAGTCCATTTTCCTGAAGGAAATTCTGAGTTGTAAAGAACCTTTGAAAAATATCTATACATAGAATAAACTCAAACTTTTACTATTCATATTTTTTCTAATTATTTGTAATATGTTTCAAAACTCTGAAAACATGTTAGTGTGTACCCAAACAATTTTGTTTTCTAGTTGAACTTTCATCTTCAGAATCAGCTGTATAATATGGGCAAAGTTACCAATATATTCTAAACATTTTGCTATAAGACTACATAGCCTGAAATTCCAAAGAATTTTTGTTCTTTGTCTAAATGAATGCTTTTCTTCTTGTTTGCTTGCTTTCATCCTTTGAGGGAGCCTTGTAACTTACCTCTAAATAAGTGTGCCCAGCACGACTTGTTACTTATGAGGTTAATCTATGTGCTGTTCTTGCTTTTCAGCAGTCCACAGCATGGCAGAATCTTTTGGAACTATGCCTCATATAACCACAGATAATTTCCTTCTTTACCTCCTTATGCTTGTCCTTCAGAGTGTGACAGCTGCCTAGTTGCCACCAGCCTATTTCTTTCTCATATATCCACCCTACAACACAGTGCAACTAAGCTAGGGCAAGATACAGGGACGATGCACTTTTTGAAACCCAAAGTTGATAGTTGAGGTCTTCTTTTTAAATTACTTTTAGTGGCCAGATTCAGTTGTTCAAGCCTATAATCCCAGCACTTTGGGAGGCTGAGGTGGGAGGATCTCCTGAGGTCAGGAGTTTGAAACCAGCCTGATCAACATGGTGAAACCCCATCTCTACTAAAAATACAAAAATTCTCTAGGTATGGTGGCAGGCACCTGTAATCCTAGCTACTTGGGAGCCTAAGGCATAAGAATCCCTTGAACCCAAGAGGCAGAGGTTTCAGTGAGCTGAGATGGTGCCACTGCACTCCAGTCTGGGTGACAGAGCAAGACTCTGTCTCAAAAAATAAATAAATAAAAAGTAAATTACTTTTTGTGTATCACTTATAAGTAATTTTCATAAGGTCTTTGCATAAAGGCTTCTTGTAAGTGCAGCAAATCAAGCAATTGCAATGGTGCATGCTTCAGATACCTTGCCTGCTAGTTACTTGTGTCTGATGTCTCTTCTCTGGTAGGAAGGGGGCAACCAAGGACTGGAAAAGTTGAAAGGATAAAGCCAAAATAGCCATGATCACAAGTCATGTCCTGGAAGGATGTTAGAGGTTGAGACTGGGGTGGCAAATCTGAAAGATGTTCTTAATCCAAGTGATGAAACAGAGAAAGGATGCTGAGACACGTAGATGACTCATAAAAAGGGAAATTAGAAATGAGGGGCGGGGAGGTAGACAATCAGAAGTGGTCTTTAGTTGATAATAGGTTGCTGCGAAAGTAATTGCTGGTTTTGCTTTTTTTTCCCCCCACCAACCTAAATAGCCTGCAATGAGTTAGCATGACCTAAGAATTAAAACATTGATGTCTTGTCTCCACCCAGACACACTAAATGAGATTATTTGGAAAGAGGGCCTAGAATCAGTCTTCTTTGTAGCTTGCCAGATATTTCTAGTGCAGCTGGTCAGTGGAGCAACATTTGGGAACCACTGCTCTGGAACAACCTGAAGACAGAATGGATCTCTCACTAGCTTTTTGCAAAACTCCAGCATACGTTCAGTAGGAGATAATGGTGTTTAAAGGGGCTGGAGGTAGTTGAACACGTTGTTAGTTATTCAGGAAAATGACTTCCAGGAGGAATACTTGCTTCTCACACTGAAGAAGGAAAGCCAGTTTAGTGCAAACCTCCCGTTATAGGAATTAATCCAGAATGATGTCTGTCTTGGGAATCTTCTTAGTAGATCATTTCCTCTCCATGGTAATTCCAGATGCACTTAGACAGCAAAAGGGAATGACAATATGCTAACCCATCATAAGTTGAATATTTGATTTTATTTGGTTACTGTCACTGAAGGTGATAATATTAGCACCTTCAACTAAAGGAGACAGGAAAAGAAACTAGTGTCATGGGCAGCTGAGCTTATATCAGTTTATGGGGAGATAAACAGAAAGCCCAATCAGGAGCTCCAATGCTCAAAAAAGAGAAAGTTACTAAGTGTTGAATTCAGGGACAGAAGAAAGCACCAAGACTTGTTGAGCTAGTAGAGTCTTCAGCAAATCCAAAACACCTCTTAGGATGACAAAACAACACAAAGTGCCTGAAGCAGAACACTAGGCTTGTTTACAGAGTGAGTCTGTGTGTCCTTGGCTCTCTCGCTTCCACAGCTGGCATTGTGTCTGTGCTATTGTCCCGCTCACTAAAACCAGAACTGAGGGAACTGAGGTAAGCCATTGCCCAGAGTGTTTCTTCAGTTCTTGAGGAATGTTTACTGAGGTGTGGTGTTTTTCAAAGTCTTTAATAAGTAGTACGCCATGTCCTCCGTACCTTTATTTTTCTAAATGTGTGGGGAGGACACTGTTTTCTGCTCCTTTGCCAGCATTCCAAAACATTTCTTGTTGCTGAGAATTCCATGCCATCTTCTGAAAGTGGACAGCATGACCAGTGCTTTGTACTGCGAGACTATATTCAGGTTTTCCAAATAAGAGAAATTTGACTTTGTAGACAACCCAAAAACTAAGGCCCATCGATGGTGTAAAATGGAAATCTTGAAAGCAGCAACATGTATGAAGAGTACAATTCATTTTTGCCTTCAGGACTGTAGGACAGAAACAAACAAAAAGATGTTTTCTTTAATATCCTCTTCATGTCCTTTTGATTCATCCTGAAATCAATTGCCGTCATTTAGGCAGACCGCAAAACATTGTATTAGAAAGCAAATTTCAGGTTTAATGATATAAATATTTGTTTTTCTAATATAAGCACTGAAACTTTTGCTGATTTAACCACTATGTACTAACCTCTGTTTAAATGTTCTCTTTTTGCAGAATAACTAGCCTAGTATGAAATTTTTACTCTTTGCCTCCTAAGAAAATAAGGAAGTGCATTTATTTCATTTGGATGACAAGTAGACTATAAGACATAGGAGGAGAGAAGGAAAACCATTATATTTTTATCTCTGTAAGTTAAGAGATGGAGGCTTATTAAAAATATGCAGGGAAGACAACTAACGAAAGAACAGTTTTGAGACTCTACCAAAATGCTCCCCAGCTTTGAAGGATATGAGAAATTCTGACCTCTGTGAACCAAGAGTGCCCATGTTTTGAGAAGGACCACTTTGCGCTCAGTTTGAGGGTTCTTTTCAGAGCATCCCACACATGCATTCATGTGTCATACTCCAAACTGGGGTGATATGGTACACTGCAATTTGCATGTTAGAAAGAATTAAAGTCAGAGCTGGACACGGTGGCCCACTCATATAATCCCAGCATTTTGGAAAGCCAAGGTGGATGGATCACTTGAGCCCAGGAATTCAAGACCAGCCTGGCCAACATGGCGAAACCCTGTCTCTAATAAAAATACAAAAATTAGCCGGGCAAGGTGACACACACTTGTAATCCCCGCTACTCAGGAAGCTGAGGCGCGAGAATCGCTTTAGCCTGGGACGTGGAAGTTGCAGAGAGCCAAGATCACACCACTGCACTCAGGCTCGGGTGACAGGGAAAGACTGTGTCTCAAAAAAAAAAAAAAAGAAAACGCAGTCGAGAAAAATATGAAAGGGAAGGACACAAACAATTTCTATAGGAACTATTGTAGTCAAGGGGTTGGAGGCTTCATCAGACCGTGAAATATCTTTTTAGAAATCAAAGGTTGAGCCCTGATTTTTCAAAAGAGATGATCCAATGGAAAGTGGATAATAAATAGCAGATTAAAGAAATTGCCTTAAAACA
>NW_012098177.1:677122-679434 GCF_000951045.1 Mandrillus leucophaeus
GGAAAAGTTTAGTTTGGGACTAACTCTGGATTTGGGTATCTTCACCTGATCTTCCTGACTAAAGGAAAATGATCCGCTTTTTACTATCCACTTATCACCCAACAAATATTGTGATACGTCAGCTGATACCCTACAAACATAACCTACATTCAAGGGACATGATGGAGAAAGGCCAAAATGCTTTCCTTAAAGGACTTTCTTCTCTCCGTTGCCTTTCTCCCTCCACAACTGTATTAGTGCATTTTTCTGCTGCTAATAAAGACATACCTGAGACTGGGTACTTTCAAAGAACAAGAGGTTTCAGGGACTCACAGTTCCTTGAGGATGGGGGGCCTCACAATCACGGTGGAAGAGCAAGGGATGTCTTACACGGCAGCAGTCAAGAGAGAGCTTGTCCAGGGAAACTCCCCTTTATAAAACCATCAGGTCTCATGAGATTTATTCACTGTCATGAGAACAGTGTGGGAAAGAACTGCCTCCATGATTCAAATGCTTCCCACTCGGTCCCTCCCATGACACATGGGAATTGTGGGAGCTACAGTTCAGAATGAGATTTGGGTGGGGACACAGCAAATCATATCAGCCACTCCACATAAACAGTTAATCTTTAGAAATTAGGTCAAAAGTTATGCAACTTGCTGGATCAGGAGCTGTAAAGCAAGAACTTTGCAATGCTAAATCATACAGACTACCCCGAAACAAATCATTTTTAGGTTTTTATTCATTATTCATGAAGTTGCTTATGAACTTCTTAACCAAGACAGAAAAAAAAAATTAACCTAGGAGGTAAAGTAGGAACTAAAAGAGCCATGTATAGCGGTATGGGATACAGGGAAGAAAGTTGCTTAATTAACTTAATAAAATTAATTTTGATTTACCAATAACTCCTTGTGTTTGACTCTTTACATAACTGTCCTCAACTGGAAACTGTTCTGTTGATTTGAAAAGAAATCAGGATTGAGACTGACAGGCATTTTAAATTTATTTTTCATTCTTAACTGTTTGAAAAGTTGATTACTTTGACACGCTTTCTCCTATAACCCTAAAGTTTTCAGAAGCAATTCTTTACCTAAACTTTATTTTAAAAACCCCAAACCTGTCATTTCTCTTGGAAGAATGATGCCTTATAGTTTTCACTGGGAGAATACAGGGAAAAAATTATTTTTTTTGTATATAGTTTATGAAAATTTACTTAGTTTTAAATAAAATGAATACCTACCGGTTATAAACAAGTCAAATGGCATAGAAGGCAAAAGCAAAAATAAAAGTTTCCCTGCCCCTAGTTTCTTCATCCTTTCTAATCCCACTCCCTAAATGTACACAATTATTTCTTATGTTCTGTCCCTTTATTTTCCACTGTTAAAGCGACAACAGAGACTTCCGCTTCTGATAAAGGAGGAATGCAGCCATCCCCTATATAAATTAGTACAAAGTATTTTCTTTCGTACCCAATACTTTTCCTCTGAGTTGCATTTTCTTCAGATGCTGAGGTACATCCTGTAATAGGCAGTGTTTGTCTATAGGTAACATAGTCATCTCTTTTGACTTAAAAACTGGGAATCAATCCCACAGGAATCCTGACATCTTTGCAAAAGATATGTGCAAGACAGTGTGGCATTATCCAAAACACTGAAATTTGGAAGCAACCTTGAATGTCCTACAATAGGTACAAGGCACATCTTCACTAAGCAGTCATGAAAATGATGAGATAAATTTGTATGTGCTGATAGGGAAATATATTTTGATGAAAAACCAAGGGGAAAAAACATATTCTATTAAATGCCAAAAGCAAATTACTGAATATGTATTGTATGATTACACACATATACAACACACACATGCAAAATGAACCTATTTTATTATTGTTATTCTCAAACTTTTCTATGCATTATATGTAACATTATGAAATGAATACCAGAAGATAAAGGTAGTTAATCTTAGTACCAGAAATGGTTGTTATATGTATATATTACACTCTTTTGATGAACCTGAGAGTGGCTTTCTTTTGTCCTCTAAGATTCATGAGGGCAGGGATATTTATCTCTTTTTATTCACTGCTGATCCTTGCATCTGGTACATGGTGGGCTCTCAATCAAAATGTGTTGAATGAATGAGCAATCTTGTTCCTCCCATATTAGAAAAACTGCATATGTTAATAATTGATAGATTAGGCCCAAAATAAAGAGGAAAAAAATAGGACTCTAGCTATAAAAAGAAATTTTATTTTAAAAATTCTATAAAAAGAAATATAAAGGGGACAAAATGGTGAAGAGATGAAGGGACCAAACTGCCGGGAGAAGAGGAGGAGGAGA
>NW_012098177.1:680984-683999 GCF_000951045.1 Mandrillus leucophaeus
TGGGGTGATATGGTACACTGCAATTTGCATGTTAGAAAGAATTAAAGTCAGAGCTGGACACGGTGGCCCACTCATATAATCCCAGCATTTTGGAAAGCCAAGGTGGATGGATCACTTGAGCCCAGGAATTCAAGACCAGCCTGGCCAACATGGCGAAACCCTGTCTCTAATAAAAATACAAAAATTAGCCGGGCAAGGTGACACACACTTGTAATCCCCGCTACTCAGGAAGCTGAGGCGCGAGAATCGCTTTAGCCTGGGACGTGGAAGTTGCAGAGAGCCAAGATCACACCACTGCACTCAGGCTCGGGTGACAGGGAAAGACTGTGTCTCAAAAAAAAAAAAAAAGAAAACGCAGTCGAGAAAAATATGAAAGGGAAGGACACAAACAATTTCTATAGGAACTATTGTAGTCAAGGGGTTGGAGGCTTCATCAGACCGTGAAATATCTTTTTAGAAATCAAAGGTTGAGCCCTGATTTTTCAAAAGAGATGATCCAATGGAAAGTGGATAATAAATAGCAGATTAAAGAAATTGCCTTAAAACAAGAAGACTGTAACTTTAGATCTTAAATATCAAAATGTGAAAATAAAGAGACTTGTCTGTGATGAAAAAAGGTAGTTTACAATTTTTCAAAAATTAGAGAATTAGGATAGATACAGAGATTTCAGGAAGGTAGTTTTCTATGAAAACAGGATGCATTGGGCCGGGCACAATGGCCCATGCCTGTAATCCCAAGACTTTGGGAGGCTGAGGCAGGCAGATCACGAAGTCAGGAGTTTGAGACCATCTTGGCCAACATGGTGAAACCCTGTCTCTAGTAAAGATACAAAAAACTATCCAGGTGTGGTGGCAGGCACCTGTAATCCCAGCTACTCGGGAGGTTGAGGCAGGAGAATCACTTGAACCTGGGAGGTGGAGGTTGCAGTGAGCCAAAATTACGCCATAGCACCCCAGCCTGGGTGACATAGCAAGACCCCCATCTCAAAAAAAAAATAATAAAAAAGAAAAAAGAAAAAAGGATGCATTCATTAGAAAGGCAAAACATTTTAAATGGCTCTATTTTTTTAAGAGTTTAAAAATATATTCCTATATTAAATTAGCATCAGCAAGGCCATTTTATCCATTAGTCACTAGAGACCAGTGCCAATGGATTGTAAGATTTTTAAAGTATTGGCTCCAAACTACAAACACAAGCTGCAAAATGGAAATTAATAAATGTTTAATTAGCTATCTACAAAAATAACATTACATCAACTAGTCAGCTGCAACTCTACTCTTATAATTGCAATATAAATTATATTTGATGTGGAATATGGGTGGATTTTAATTTGTCTGATATGTTATACATGTGGGGTAGCCAAAAGTAAGAGCACAATAGCTCAAAAAAGCCCTGAATAACATCAGTATGATCAGAAAGGAAATCTGTGTGTTTCCTAGAGACACTGGAAGTTAAATAATAAAAATTAGAAGAATTGGAAATGTCAGTGTTAAGTACCAAAGCAGCAGGCAGGCCTGGGAGAAAATACTGCCACCCTCTTCCCCTCAGAATAACCAATACTGGCTGAAATCTTCACCTCCATTCATCCAGATGAAGGCACTGTTGTATAGATATCTCCTTCTTTTCTTTTTCTTTTTCTTTTCTTTCTTTGTTTTTGTTTGTTTGTTTGTTTTTGTTTTTTTGTTTTTTGCTTTTAAAAGCATGTTTTCTCTAAAATAGTTAAATATGCCATTGACATTTCATTGTGAATCCAGTTAGAAAGTCAATTAGCTACTATTCTCTGAGAAGTGATATCCCAAGGGTGAGTTGAGTGGTAGGGAGTGGGTATGAATTTTAAATGTGAAGAAAGACCTGGTTCAGAACAAGCCAGGACTGATGGGGATGTAATAATTAGGAATGACTAGGATATGAGTATATTGTGTGGAAAAGTTTAGTTTGGGACTAACTCTGGATTTGGGTATCTTCACCTGATCTTCCTGACTAAAGGAAAATGATCCGCTTTTTACTATCCACTTATCACCCAACAAATATTGTGATACGTCAGCTGATACCCTACAAACATAATCTACATTCAAGGGACATGATGGAGAAAGGCCAAAATGCTTTCCTTAAAGGACTTTCTTCTCTCCGTTGCCTTTCTCCCTCCACAACTGTATTAGTGCATTTTTCTGCTGCTGATAAAGACATACCTGAGACTGGGTACTTTCAAAGAACAAGAGGTTTCAGGGACTCACAGTTCCTTGAGGATGGGGGGCCTCACAATCACGGTGGAAGAGCAAGGGATGTCTTACACGGCAGCAGTCAAGAGAGAGCTTGTCCAGGGAAACTCCCCTTTATAAAACCATCAGGTCTCATGAGATTTATTCACTGTCATGAGAACAGTGTGGGAAAGAACTGCCTCCATGATTCAAATGCTTCCCACTCGGTCCCTCCCATGACACATGGGAATTGTGGGAGCTACAGTTCAGAATGAGATTTGGGTGGGGACACAGCAAATCATATCAGCCACTCCACATAAACAGTTAATCTTTAGAAATTAGGTCAAAAGTTATGCAACTTGCTGGATCAGGAGCTGTAAAGCAAGAACTTTGCAATGCTAAATCATACAGACTACCCCGAAACAAATCATTTTTAGGTTTTTATTCATTATTCATGAAGTTGCTTATGAACTTCTTAACCAAGACAGAAAAAAAAAATTAACCTAGGAGGTAAAGTAGGAACTAAAAGAGCCATGTATAGCGGTATGGGATACAGGGAAGAAAGTTGCTTAATTAACTTAATAAAATTAATTTTGATTTACCAATAACTCCTTGTGTTTGACTCTTTACATAACTGTCCTCAACTGGAAACTGTTCTGTTGATTTGAAAAGAAATCAGGATTGAGACTGACAGGCATTTTAAATTTATTTTTCATTCTTAACTGTTTGAAAAGTTGATTACTTTGACACGCTTTCTCCTATAACCCTAAAGTTTTCAGAAGCAATTCTTTACCTAAACTTTATTTTAAAAACCCC
>NW_012098177.1:688204-694365 GCF_000951045.1 Mandrillus leucophaeus
ATAAATATGAATGAAACTCACCATAATATATTTCTGTTTTCTCTAATGGTTATTGATTTAAAGTTTAATCTATTATTTATGAACAGATTCAGTGTTCATCATTCATGAGGCATGAGGCTTCTCATAGGTCACTTTGTACTATGACTAATTAAACTTATAGAGTAGAAATCCATATGTGTTGTGAACTCTTAGGGCTCTTTGGAGTCACGCAGTTAACGATTGCTTAACTTTTTGAATCATGAGTTTTTATTCTCGGTAAACTCAGAGGTACAGGGTCTACGTGACGCCAAATAGTCTCACAAAGCTACACAGTATTGAAGAATAAAAAGCTCATACTTTATAAAGACTAGCTATATTTAGTTATATTTAGCTACTAGGACATACAAAAACTAAAGAAACAATATATTAGACATAGATTCTCTATGACTAAACCAAGTATATGTTCCGTTTATCTGGGACAGTTGCTACTTACTCCCATTGTCCTGGCACAATTCTCAAAAGAGTCCCCTTTGGGGTCTGTCCAAGTTTGAAAATAAATTATATGGTTACCCTGTACTAAGGAAAGAAAACGTTGGCCTTAGGCCAAGTTTCTGTCTTTTCTTCACATTAGTCAATTTCCATTTCATATCAAATTCTCACAAGCCTGAATTCCAGGACAATGATTGAAAGGATATCTGAACCTCCCGTAGGATGTTGAGGAACACACCCTAATTTGGACTACAACAAGGTCTCAGCTGTGATACGGCAAAAACTCTCAGACTCTTTTGAGGTTGCACTTCTGTAGAAGAGACAGCTGCTTGCTGTTTGGGTTTCATATTGAAATAAGACATTATGAGCTTCTCTCTCTGCCGCCCTTAAGTTCCCCTCATTAAGACAAACAGCATTATAACAAGGAAGCTGCTGTTTTGCTCCCTGCAAATCTTAATGGATAAACTAAAATTCCGGTGCAGTGTAATAATTTGAACTTTTTCTTGAGATAGCTTTTGATGTCCACAACAAAATTGACTCATTACTTTGATAAATGTAGAATCTGAAAAATTTCAGTCCTATGTAGCTTTCAGCTTATCACTCTAATATTTCTTTTTCTGTCATTGAATGAGCTCACTTATCTGACATTCTTAAGAACCTCTTGACATTCCCAGACTTTTTTTCTATTTTGTAATCATTTTCTAGTTCGAATCTATTATTTTTATGCTAAGTTAACTAAAACACTTCAATTAAGTCAGGGGTGTCTGTTTAAAGGCAAGAAGGAAGTTAACTGAATTGGAATGCACCATAAACAATAGATTTGCATTTTTAAAGAGTGGTGGTAGTAATGATGGATAGTTTTTTGGATTTTTGTGTTTTGCTTTGTTCTCTTTAAGCTATGGCTATTATCATGGCTCTCTGATACAGTGTGCTGGAAGGCAATCTCTTCCTTTTCACAAGCATCAGTAAGCAGCTATTTTGTACAAATATTTAGACATTCTTTGGGTTAAAATGGCATTGTTGTATTCATACCCTTGTAGAATGCTAATCTTGACATTTTAGATTTCAACCATAATTTGTTAAAAGAAAAATTAACTCCTACTTTATTTCCTTTTCCAAATATGTTCTGCATTTATTTGATTGTAAGTGTCTTCATATATAATT
Source organism: Mandrillus leucophaeus (assembly GCF_000951045.1). Taxonomy (NCBI): domain Eukaryota; kingdom Metazoa; phylum Chordata; class Mammalia; order Primates; family Cercopithecidae; genus Mandrillus; species Mandrillus leucophaeus. The sequence goes on from NW_012098177.1 coordinate 689,837, forward strand.
CTAACTTCAAATGGACCAAATTCTCCCCTGCCCACCTTCTTCCTGGCTATTGGAAGCATCTTGCCTCTGAAGCCTTTGTATGGTCATCTTTGATAATCTCACCTCTACAGCGACCCTGGCTGCTGGCCATCTGTACCTGAGCTTCCCCTTCCGTGTGGCCCTTCTGTTCTCTTCCCTCCATTGATCCTAAACTCACAGGTGAATATGACAGTTTGATATCCCTCCGCAAAGCTGCAATAACAAGGTGCCCAAATATGACCCAGCTTGAATAAGGACACTTTGTTTTAATGTGAAGTCTTCTCAGAAGAGCTTCCCATATGTCTTTGTACTGGCTAATTACCCCACAGAAGCCAGTCTAATAGGGAAAGAGAGATGGTGACAGCTTAGCAACAACGGTCATAGCCCTGCCCATGGGGGAGCTGTTGTGTAGAAATGCCCTCTCAGTCCAGATCTTGAGACACAATTCCCAGACTTCTGTCCTCATTCTGGTCTTGCTGATTTATTTTGTCTTTGGTTTGAAACTGGAACCTTAAGCCCTGGCTATATTCTCAAATTCTCTGCTGGACTGACAATAAGTCTACAAACTGCCCCCAGCCATCTCCTCAGACTGAAAACCTAACTGCTTTATCCACACTGGCTTGCTATTATAAACCTCTGATTTCCATTTATATTCAAGACTCACACCAATGAAAAGAACACTTTTTGTTTCTAGAATCTTCCATCTGCTTTAATCTCTAGCATAATCTTCTCAAGCCACTTATGACTGCTGAAGCTCTTAAACTTGCTCTTTTTGTGCAGTTTTCTCCCATGGCAGCCTCCAGTGTTATCCTAAAATATGGATATGGGAAAAAAGAAAAATTAGAAAATGTCTAGTTCTCATTAGTCTTTTCTCTGCCTACTAATCTCTGCTGGCTCCCTCAAGTGATCAGCAAATGGATTGCTTTGGTAGACAAGATTCCTTAAAATCTTATTCCAAGCAAACTTTTCAATCGCATTTGATAACTAATGTGTCCATGCATCCTAAGTCCTAATTAAGCAGGACAACTAAAATGACTCCCCCAGTTGCTTAGCAAGGGTTTCAATATCTTCATGCCATTACTTTTCTCTCATTGGTCTGGAAATGCTTTCTTCTCATGTTTCATCTTGCAAACTCTATTCATTCTCTACAGACCCATTGAATTATCACCTGCCTTAGAAAGCCTTCCCCAGTCCATCTAGAAGGTAAAAACTGCTTACATGTTACTTACTACAGTGCATTAATTATTAGTGTTCTTATGATTTTTCAAGCCTTTGTTACTGGAAGGAAATATCATGACTACCTGTTGAAATTAAAAGTTGGCTGGGGATAAATAAAAGTGTGGTCCGACTGATTGTAAGGATCTAAAATGTGCAAACAGCTCCTCTTAAATCTTTTATTTTACTTTCATTGTTTTTGTGAATTTGTAGGAAGATAATCTTCATTTTCCTAATTTAAGTTTCCACATAAAGGTCTTCCTTAAAAATAAAGAGCCTTTTGGCTGCTGTGGACCACCAGCTCCTCTTAAATCTTTTATTTTGCTTGCTCCTCTTAAATCTTTTATTTTGCTTTCATTGTTTTTGTGAATTTGTTAGGAAGATAATCTTCATTTTCCTAACTTAAGTTTCCACATAAAGGTCTTCCTTAAAAATAAAGAGCCTTTTGGCTGCTATGGACCTAACTATTAGCTTAGCTTCTATACCCCTAACCAGGTACTTAAGAAAGTTTCAGGTTACTCGTAAAGATGGTTCCCCCTTTATTAGTCCTAATTAAGTTTATTCAATTTCTTTAATATATTCATTAGCTGACTGGGCAAGGTGGCTCACGCCTATAATCCCAGCACTTTGGGAGGTCAAGGTGGGTGGATCACTTGAGGTCAGGAGTTGGAGTTTGAGACCAGCCTGGTCAACATAGTGAAACCCTGTATCTACAAAAAAAAAAAAGCCAAAAAGCAAAAATTAGCTGGGTGTGGTGGCATACACCTATAATCCCAGCTACTTGGGAGGTGAAGGCATGAGAATCACTTGAATGTGAAAGGCGGAGGTTGCAGTGAGCCAAGATTGTCCCACTGCACTCCAGCCTGAGTGACAGAGTGAGACTCTGTCTTAAAAATATATAAATGTATGTGCATATATATATATATATACACACACACACACACACACACGTATTCTCACATTTAGAGCTACCCCTAAAGAATAATAACTTGTGTTCTAAATTTAGCACACTTACACACCTAGGGAGAGCATAAACTAATCAATGAGTTGTCAATATGAGAACTGGTATTACTGATTAAAGGGTTATTAATAGAGAACTTTCTAGAATTAAAAAAAAAGACATGAGTTCTGAGACTGAAAGTGTACAAAAAGTAAAAGGTGTGGTCAAGAGAAATAAATTCACATTTGCTTACATTGCAAGGAAACTCAATACACCACATCAAAGATAAATATTATGTATAAATATATATGTATATATGTGTATATATTCATTAGTCTCAAGTCAGAATAATCCTGAGTTCAAGAGACATAGACACACTGTTAGTAAAAAATGAAGAAATAATCTGCTTTTAACGAGGGAGTTATCCATGCCCCTTGGGAAGCACTTGGAAAATACTTTGCAGTTGTTCTACCTAAATTCCATCATGAGAGTGGTCACTTCTCGACTGTACAATTCACTCTGCCAGATTTAACACCAGCAAATGACTAACTGGAAGTCTGATCATTAAGTTAGACACATGGCTTCCAAGGAACTATGACGGGAAGTCTCCATGTAAACATGAAAGGCAACCATGTGCCTTTTCCATATAAAATTGGACTTCATTTCTTAGGGAATGAAAATCACAACAGTAATTACTACTCACAGCTTCCACCACACCTCCCAACATCACCCTGTTGTTTTCTTCAGAGGCATGGCATTTTCAAAGGAACAGTTTTCTACTTATAACAACATAATCTTGATTTCTCTCCATGCCCTCAACATTGTTTTATTTATATACTTAATCTGTTCCTTGTTTTTCCTGAGTTCAGATCTTGAGTCTGACATAATTTCATAATATGATTAATTATACCCCAGAATCCTATGACTTCATTCTAGGAATAACAAAACATAAGTAGCAAAATCTGAAAAGCTTGTTTTGTATGCCATCATCTTAATTAGGTATACAAATTTGTATGTAATTTGAAACATATTATTGGGAGGGAGAGATTTAAAAATCAGACATTGTATTACTTAACTATTGTTATATAAAAATAACTCCAAAACTCAGTGACTTAACTCAACAAGAAATTATACTTTTTCATAATTCTGAGTGTTGCCTTGGTTCTGCTGATATTTCCTGTGGCTGCATTCTACTAGAGGGTTGGCTGGGATCATGTCAGGAAGGCTAGACCATGAGTCCTTGTAAGATGGTGATCTCAGGGTTCCAATAGGGCCATCTCCAGTACACAAGCATATATTCAGCCTCTGCTTATGTCACATTTGCTGATTCCTATTGGACAAACCAAATCACATGACCAAGCCTAGAGTCAATGTGGAAAGGACTACATAAGAGCTTGGATACTGAGAGGCATTGTGTATCACGACCGTTATTGTAACAACCTACACAAATAGGACAGCATGAGAGCATTTTTTAGTGTAGTTTTGTTTTGTCTTGTTTAGAGACAGGGTCCTGCTCTGTCACCCAGGCTGAAGTAGAGTGGAATGACCAGAGGCTTACTACAGCCTCAAACTCCTGGGCTCAAGCAATCTTCCTGCCTCTGCCTCATGAGTAGCTGGGGCTATAGGCATGAGCTACCATGTGCCACCAAAATTAACTACTGTCTAATTTTTCAAAACATTTTTTAGTAGAGATAAGATCTTGCTATTTTGCTCAGGCTGGTTTTGAACCCCTGGCTTCCAGTGACCTTCCTGCTTTGGCCTCACAAAGTGCTAGGATTACAGGCATGAGCCACCATGCCAGGCCAAAAGCATATTTTATTCTTACATTTACAGATACCCCTAACGAATAATAACTTGTGTTCTAAATTTAGCACACTTACACACCTGGGGAGAGCATAATCAATGTATTGTCAATATGAGAACTAGTATTACTGATTAAAGGGTTATTAATAGAGAGCTTTCTAGAATTAAAAAGACTTGAGTTCTGAGATTGAAAGTATACAAAAAGTAAAATGAAAAGTGTACAAAAAGTGAAATGAAATGTGTGGTCAATCAAAATAAATTCACATTTAGGTACATCGCAAGGAAACTACAATGCATCAAGGATAAATATAAAAATATTTTTTTGAAAAAAAGACTAATTATAAACGAAAAACATTCATAAGACAAAACAAATCTTATCAGTAACAATAGATTGTAGAACCAAGTGGAGTGATATCTTCCAGTTACTGGGTTTAAATAACTTTCCATTAGAATTATATGCTTCATTAAATTATCATTTCAGAATATGAACAAATCTTTAAAAGTTTAGATGATAAAAGCTTAAGAGTATTTTCTACTTTAACAATTATAGATA
>NW_012098177.1:695500-755291 GCF_000951045.1 Mandrillus leucophaeus
CACCACTGCACTCCAGCCTGGGCGACAGAGCGAGACTCCATCTCAAAAAAAATAAAAAATAAAAAATAATTCTATGTTTGCAACCATACATAAGCAATGTTGTCCTAATAATTAAGCTCATAGTGTTCACTAATCAGCACTTTGCCTTAGTCTTTTACCTATTCCTTGCTGATGGAGCACATCAAAGCATTTGGCTATATAAGAGTTGTTCTTACCTTAGCAATTCTATAAGAGATATTTAATTTTAAAGCTTCTTTCCAAAGATACAAAAGAAAATAAAATGAATAAGAATGCCTTTTAAATCCAGGTAATTATAAAATTATTTGTATGACACTGAAAAAAACATTTGTTTTAGAGTTAGATAATACTGAATTTGAATCCCTAGTTAAGTCACTGCATGATTAGGGCACGTTTTCCTAACCTTAGTTAAGTTTCAATGTCCTCTACTGTAAAAATAGTGACTATAATGTTTATTTCTAATAATGTTATGGGGATCAAATGGCATGATGTAATTAAAAGCACCTGACACATAGTAAATGTTTAATTATTTGATGATTCAATCAGATGCAATTATTGTTTTAAATAAACCCTAGAAGAAATGAAATAAAACAATTCTAGATTAGCCTTTTTTAAAAATGCCACCAGCGATGGTAATAACAAAAGAGTGAATCCCCAACCTTCTATAGCCACTTACTCCTGCTGCTGAACCTGCTTCCCAAAAGATATAGGTAGAAAGAATAGCATAGCAAAATGTGACTATTATCAGTAATGACCTCTGCTCCAAATCCTTATCTGATTAATCTTTATCATGGTGAAATAGACTGAAATATTTGTGAGTTTTGAGAGCTAATTTTGCTCTTTCTCCCTGAGATTTATAACAAAATCACTTTCTTTCTTTATTGTTAATCTGGTGCAAAATCTACTGTCTTTCCCAAAAGTTGGTACTTAAGACTTAAAAAATATGTATTTTCTTGATATCTTTGGTTTTAGTAGTTTGACTATAATGTTTCTAGGTTTTCATTCTATTTATCTTGTATGGGTTTTGCTAAGGTTCTTCAATATGTGATTTGACAATTTTCATCAAATTTATGAACTTTTCAACTATTAATTCTTCAAATTTTTTTCTGCCCCACTCTGTCATCTCCCTCCAATGACAGATGCCTAATAGAGTTCCACAGGTCATGGAGGTTTGGTGAATTTATTAAATGTTTTTTCTCAATGTTCTTCAGATTGAATAATTCTACAGATATGTTTTCAAATTCAATGACAATTTTCTACCATCTCCAATCTGCTGTAAAGTCCACCCAGGGAATTTTTAATTGTGTTTTTAATTCTAGAATTTTCATCTGTTTCTTTTTTATAGATCTCAATTTTGTTCTTCGATACTCCATCTGGTCACTCGTTAAGATTATCCGTACCTTTAAGTCTTTAAACATTATCTATAATAGTTTTTAAACATTATCTATAATAGTTTCTTGAATGCTCTTATATGTGTTTAGAATGATATCTAACTCAAGTTTGTTTTAATCAAATGTACTTTCTCTTGTTTATGTGTCACATTTTCTTGTTTCTTTGTAAGTCAAGTAACTGTTTATAATATGGTGGACATGTAATTATAACTGTGGGAGGCTGGAGTATGTTGTATTTCTTTAAAGGGGATTGCCTTTTATTTTGACAGTCAATTAAATTACTAGAAGGACTTTTTGCTCTTCTTAAGTTTGGTTTTATTCTTTATAATCATAGGTCTATTTTGGTTTGATCCTTAGTCTTAGAATAAGACCCTTACCAAAACATGTGGTCCTTACTCAAAAGGTGTGGCTTTTCTAAGATCTCAATTAAATTCTCAAGGCAATAAGGACTCTCTATTCTGGCCGAACTGGAGCTTTAGTGTTTCCCAGCACAAAGCAACCTGTGGTATCTCCATTCCACTCTCAGTCTCTTAGCAGCTACTCTGCTAGGCCTTGCACACACAGTCCAGCCCTTGGTTAAGGATCCAGAGTGAACCTCCATGCATATTTCTATCCTCTCCACCTCCCATCTCACACACACAAGGTTCAGTTCTCTTGTGGTTTCCTGCTCTGCAAATTTAGCTATGTCAAGAGCCCAGAACTCTGATCTCTGGCTCCTCAATTTAGTGAGGCTGCCTTTCTACTTGAGTTCTGTCTCTTGTGCCACCATAAGAAAAGTATCCCCAGGCCAAAAGGTAGAGTGAATGTCAGAGCTCACTTCATGTACTTTCCTTCTTTTAATTATCAGAATCCTGTGTTGCCTGAAATGCATGAGATCAGTTGCCATATACATTGTCCAGTTTTATAGTTGCTTATGGTAGGAAAGCAAGTATAGTAACAGGTACTTCATTATGGCCAGTAGAAGTCTTTTGAGTCCTTTTCCTACTTCACTGCTAGCATGAGACAGAAGATAGTCCATAGCTTGTTTTTCTTCAGGTCCATATTTTCTTTGCATGTGCTCCATTCTAACCTTGTTCTGTCTGTCTGATTTTAGCACTCTCTGTGGGAAGTAAAAGAAAGTAAAATATAGTAAACGTTCTGAGTCCTACTACTTTATAACTGAATCTCTTATCCTGTTAGAGAAACATGAACATTTTCTGGGACAAAAGATGCTACATTTTTTTCTACAGCTATAACCTCTTGATATTTTTTAATGGATAATTAAGGTTGGCTACTTTGTAATCAAAGTAACCAAGTAACCAAGTACCCGAAGTAACCAAGTCATATTTACGTAGATATTTGTTATATGGAAAGTTCCTTAGTCACTTTAGGCTGCCATACAAAATACCATAGACTGGGTGGCTTAAATAAGAGAAATTAATTTTCTCACAGTTGTAGAGACTAGATAGTCCAAGATCAAGGTCTGGCAGCATGTGAGCTGTTTCTTGCCTATTTCAGGTAAGAGCTGTTTCTATCTTGTAAATGGTGGACTTCTCCCTGTGTCCCTACATACAAGAGAGAGAAAGAACGGCCGGGCGCGGTGGCTCAAGCCTGTAATCCCAGCACTTTGGGAGGCCGAGACGGGCGGATCACGAGGTCAGAACATCGAGACCATCCTGGCTAACACGGTGAAACCCCGTCTCTACTAAAACTACAAAAAAACTAGCCGGGCGAGGTAGCGGGCGCCTGTAGTCCCAGCTACTCGGGAGGCTGAGGCAGGAGAATGGCGTGAACCCGGGAGGCGGAGCTTGCAGTGAGCTGAGATCCGGCCACTGCACTCCAGCCCCGGCGACAGAGCAAGACTCTGTCTCAAAAAAAAAAAAGAGAGAGAGAGAAAGAGAATGCAAGCACACAAGCCTCAGCTCCCAGTGTCTCTTCTTACAAGGGCACAAATCCCATTGTGGGGGCCCCACCATCATGGCTTTATCTAAGCCTAATTATTTCTCAAAAGCCCCATCTCCAAATGTCATCACACTAGGGGGTAGGGCTTCAACATATGGATTTGGGAGGCACACAGTTCACCCATATCAAGTCTTCACACTGGCACACCATGAAAGTTTTCTTCTGTGATATATAACATAAGAGAGAACAGGGTTTATATGAAGATCTCTCCTGTGATAAAGGTATGTTTGTACTTTTTCCAGTTTCATTAGTTTCATGTCTAAAAATAACTCCTCCTTAAATAATATTCACCTACAATGGGAAAAGTTAGTCTCAAACATGAAAAAAAAATCACATTTTTAAAAGGCTTGAGGGAAATGTGGCAAGAATCCCAAAAGGAAAAAAAATTATTCTACAGAAATGTCTACAAAGACTAGGCATATATTTTTGACGTCTTGTATCCTGTGGGTATTTGTAAAAGAGGAAAGTTTCTCTAACCTCCTTAGTCAGGCATTTATAAAGCATCTCAATCTCTGCATTTGGATGCTGATGAGACCCTCCTGCTAGCAGCAGGAGCCTAAACAGGATGGCCAGAAATCCCAAGAAAATAATCAAGATGGAAAAAAAATATGCCATCGTCCGCTTCTGAATAAGAAACTGGCTGACAGTCACACACAAAGCCATAGACTAAATAGAAATTTCCCGTACTAAAAATGAAATGTGTGCAGAATTCTTGGTGAGCGATATTCAATACTACATCCACATCCTATTATCATTATTTGCAAAAGTACTCTGAGTTTTGTTTTGTTTTTTTTTTTTCCCCAGAAATGTGCTTCCTTCTTTGTGATATTGCTGCTGGGTGAAGGGGAAGAATCTCCAGAGAGGCAATGTGACACCTGACAGCAAAACTGTACACGACATTGATACTAGAAAAACTATCTTCATAGTTCAGTAATAAGACACTCATTTTACAAAAAGAATCAGGAGTTTCCTGACTCAATTTTTACTTTGGCAAGAGAAATCTTAAAACACTCTCATCAGAGTGAACTCTAAGATGTAAGAAAAACCTAGATGTTTGGAGAAAATTTAGTTACTTTGTGTGTGCTTTTGTGTGTTTCTTTACTTTGGGTTTCTGTGGGTATCGAAAAGAGGAATATACAGTATTCTTCACTTATAAATTGAACCTACTGACACTCTTATTTCTAGTGGTGATTATCTACATTTATACTCTCAAATTCTGTTGTAAATAAGGGCAAAAAGAGGGCTGGGTAAACTCAAAGCCCACAAACAAAAAATATAGACTAGCAATTGGCCCAGGCAGTAATAACTGAATCCAAAAATGTAGGATAAGTTTTGAGTATATGTCTATATAAGCCATTATCGTGTTAAATTAAAATATTGCAAGGTAGAGTGTCTTTTTATCATTGTACCATTTAGTAGCAACATGTGCATCTAGACTCTGACTGAAGTTCTGGGTGAGCAAGGATAAATAATTTATCCCTCTCTGCTCCGTTTCTGTATCTGTAAAATGAGAAGGAGAATGACAGAAACATGAAAAGAAATTGCAGAATGTGGAGTCAGGACAATTGGGCTGACATTTAAAACAACCTCACTCAAGGTAGAACACCTTCTGTGTAAGTGCACCCGAACATAACGAACAATTTCTGTGGCATCAGTCCTGCACTAAAGCTGATACTAGGAGCAATTCTGGAGAAGAGATGTTCAAAGCTCTATTCCAGAAGGCATACCATATTTATTTACTTCATGAGATAAATCTTTTCTTATATCACACTGACAATTATCAGAGTAATTTGTATTACACATTATTATATTTTTACTTTAATATTTCACTTTATTCATTTTAATATCAATTGGCTGCTGCTGCTTTTATGACAATGTTCAAATGGGAGGATGGTACTTGTGTGTGTGTGTGTGTTTTATTTTATATATGTATATGCTATCATATATGTTTGAGATTTAATTCACATTGCATAAAACTCACTCATTTAAAGTGTACAATTCAATGGCTTTTAGTATATTCATAGAGTTGTGCGGCCGTCATCACAACCAAGTATAAAACGTTTTTCCCTGTGATTTGAATTACATGCGCCTTTTAAATAGACAATGCCTGATCTTCAAATTAAGGGCTCTGTAAGAGAACCATAGAATTTCAGAGCTAGAAAGGATATGTAGACTATGTATTCCAGTAATATCGCTTACATAAATTTCACAGCCAGGAATGGCAGATTGCTGGCTCCAGGTCTTCAGCCTAGCACTTCTTCTATCACCAAAGATAATAGTCTTTCACATGAATCACTGATATTTGCCAGTTAATGACAGCCGATTTTTGTTCTGACCTCCCTTCATAAAGAACATAGCATAGCTTGTCTTCCAAGATTTGTCATTAAAATGAAAGAAAGCCTAACCAAACAAAACCTGATATGCTTAGCATATGACCAGCAGAATGATAAAGTTACATACTAAGTGTTTTTACAGTACTGTGAAATGTATCACTTCTATTTCACGTATTAGAGTCTAGTGGTCAGAAGCATATATTCTGGAGTTATGTCTGTGGCTCTGCTACTTATTAGTTGTATGATCTTTTTGAGCCTTAACTTTCACATTTAAAGTGGAAATAATAGTAATAATAGTACTCCTCTTATAAGGTTAACAAGATAAAGTGAGAGAATCAGTATGCATACTGAGATCAGTGCCTGGCTGCTAGTGTACTACATGTGTCATTAGTATACTTTCTTTTTTTTTTTTTTTTTTTTTTAGAGATGGGGCCTCATTCTGTCACTCAGGCTGAAGTGCAGTGGGGTGATCATGACTCACTGCAGACTTGAACACCTAGGCTCAAGGGATCCTCCTGCCTCAGCCTCTCAAGTACCTGGAACTACAGGCATATACCATCATGTCTGGCTAGTTTTTTAAATTTTTGTTAGAGACGAGGTCTCACTATGCTGCCCGGGCTGCTCTCGAACTCCTGGATTCAAGTGATTCTTCCACCTCTGCCTCTCAAAGCACTGGGATTACCAGGTGTAAGCCGTCGTGCCTGGGCTTATTATTTTCTAATACATATTTATCTCTTTATATATTTTAACACTATCAATTAAAACAAACTTCCTCGAGTTAATGTTTAAAGTCACTATAGCATCTTTAATTGTTGCAGCAATTTAAAGTTTACCAAAGCACATTTACATATGTTATTTCATTTGATCCACTCAAAAATCTGCTAAGATAAAACCCAGGATAACCAAAGGGTTGATCTAGCTTTTCCTTTCTCCTTCATTCTGAACATGTTTGCTATATCAAGTTACCAAAAAGGAGAGTTTAGGAAAATAGACTGAAGACCCAAATTCATAACACCGGCTGATACAGATTTAATAATTATTTTTTAATGTAGATCTGATGGCTTAGCAATGTGAATTGGAAGAAAAGTTTCTTTCTGTCGTGCCCAGGCATGAAGAAGAGATGCAAGCACTGGAAAGCACCATCCTCCATGCTGAAGTTCTGGGATGTTGAAAGCCACGTGGACATGACTTTGTTTCTATAGGAAAGCCAAAATATCAACTTAAATAAGTACTTTTATAGAAAAGAAGTGTATTTCTCATATACAATTTCAGCTAGAAAAGCATATTCCAGACTTTAAAAAATTTGCTATTAAACAGGCCAATTCCCATAGTATTAAAAGCCAATGTAATTGAAAGAGGACATCTCAATGCTAGACAAACAAATAATACAAGGGAAGACTGTCACCTCCCACCAATCATCTTTTTTTGCTACTTAAACTTGTATCTTTGTCTATTTTACATGGCACCACACCTCCCCTCTTTAATTTGAATGGCTATTTTTATCCCTAAAAATGCCCAGTTACTTTATTCTTCCTGGGGCTGTCCCAAGACTGAGTACTTGCACTACCAAGACACTGGCTTATCTGTGACTGCTGCATAGCTACAGGGGCCGCAGAACTGGGAGGTCTAGGGACTGCCAAAGTATTGGACACATTGCAGCACAACCACCTGACACGCTTTCCATTCGTAATTCTGTTACTGATTTGCGTTTCCCAATGAAAGGCACCCTCGCACTCAGAGAGAGTAAGCTATAAGAAGTGATTTCAATTCTGTTATAATTGGCCAGGTTATGGGGCAAGGTATTTTAGTTTCTGTCTTGTTGTCTTCCTTTGCTAAAGAGGAGCTTGGACTGAGGATTTTTTAGTTTCCTACCCTGGTCATGCATTCTGTGATTTTGTGTAGTTTATCGTTAGTTATCCAGTAACTTACAATTATTGTCTTGTGTTTGGGGTTTCATGGTGGTCTTGTTGGTTTGTTTTTGTTTTGCTTTGGTACTTCTGTCCTCACAATCCTAAGGAACACAGTATTAGGCAGAAGCTTCCCTCATGTCTTTAAACAAGCAGGCCAGTCTGTGTGCACTCACAAAGGGCACAGACCCTATTGCACTGCAGTCGTGTTTTCTAAGGTCAGAGTGAAAGCTAGAAGACAATTGGCTGGGAGATGTTGCCTGGGAAAATTCGCAGAGTCCTCTCACATACTTTTACATTATCCTCCAAAGTGCCTCAAGTTCTATTTATTCTTACAGCACTGAAATAACCCCAGCATACTTCTGAAACAGTTCAAGAAAGAGTCTCTTTTTGACTTTGCCATGTATGGTTTCAATCTAACAGTTTCCATTTTCACATTACATGCTGTTCCTGCATTGGGTTCTCACAGGCCTGACATATAGCCACGTCTCCCCCAGAAGGGTAAGGGATGCTTGCTGGGAAGAGGCACATAGAAATTCCATCCAATGACTTGAGGGGTTTATTCTTAACACAGCACTGAATAGTTTAATACCTCTTCTTTCCTGTTATAAGTAGGTTCTGATGCCTATCACTGTAGCTCACTGGGAAAGAATGCAAACAGTCCCAGGAATGAAATACTCAGGAAGGCTGTTCTGCTTGGTAAGAGCTATTTTATTTTAAATGACAACATTTTCCTCTCAGACACAGAGAAAGCTTTACATTTTTGGCCTGTGAGTTTCTCCTCTTTAGGAATGATATGATGTTTCATATGAGAAAAAGGCAAAAGAAACAAAGAAAGAAGGAGGAAATGTCATCAGAATTAATAATGTGCTAAATAATATATTTCTTTCCTCAGCTTTTTTTTTTTTCTCAAGATGGAGCCTTGCTCTGTCACCCAGGCTAGATTCCAGTGGCACGATCTCGGCTCACTGCAACCTCTGCCTCCTGGGTTCAAGCGATTTTCCTGCCTCGGTCTCCCGAGTAGCTGATATTACAGGTGCCTGCCACCACACCTGGCTAATTTTTGTATTTTTAGTAGAGACAGGGTTTCACTATGTTGGTCAGGGTGGTCTCGAACTCCTGACCTCATGATTTGCCCGCCTTGGCCACCACCCAAAGTGCTGGGATTATAGGCGTGAGCCAACGCACCCGGCCTCCTCAGCTGGTCTTTAAAGGAGCATTTGTTATTGTGACCAAATCTGCGTGTTCATACTGCATTCTCCCAGAACAAATATCATCCATGTGAAGATCTGTTCAGAAGGACACCTAGAAAGGGCCAACAACATGAAACAAGTGGAAGCACATTATAAAAGTCATGAATTTGAATCCATAGCCTTGGTAAAAAAAAAAATCTCAGGTCGGGCCCAGTGACCCATGCCTGTAATCCCAACACTTTGGGAGGCTGAGGTGAATGGATCACCTGAGGTCAGGAGTTCAAGACGAGCCTGGCCAACATGGTGAAACCCTGTCTCTACTAAAAACACAAAAATCAGCCAGGCATGGTGGCTCACACCTGTAGTCCCAGCTACTTGTGTGTCTGAGGCAGGAGAATCGCTTGAACCTGGGAGGCAGAGGTTGCAGTGAGCTAAGATTGTGCCACTGCATTCCAGCCTAGGCAACAGAGTGAGACTCGGTCTCAACAAAAAAAAAAAAAAAAAAAAAAATTCAGGAACGTAGTTTCAGAAGATAGACTTGTTCTTTTTCTCCCATACAAGGAAATGTAGGTGTGAGAAATGATCTGTTTTGTTACCTAAACAGATTTTTTTGTTGAATGGATACCAACCAATGTAGCATGTAAGAAACAAATACATGAAGACAGCTACAATTATAAAATTTCCTGGTTTAATTATCAGTAAGTTATCAGATATTTGTAGAGGGGATGATGAGGTTTTGATTTCTGAGTGTAGAAATATTTCTCATTCCTGCTACAAGATAAGGAGAGGGCACCTGATAAAATTGTATGTCTCTTGATTGTGGTAACAAAATATGATTCTAAAGGGTTTCTATGTCTTTCAAACTCAGATAAAACTTACCTTTCCCCAAGATTGCCACATCTCAAACTGAGCTACGCATGACAGTAATCTCCAGTTTTTGCATGGCTACAATTCTTTTCTTGACCTGAGTCCCTCGTTCTGCCATTAGGAGGTTATAAGCTGTGTGCATTTCTGACAGTATACCATTTTAGTAATTCTGGATCTTTTGAAGAGTGTTAGACTAAAGAAAGTGTTCAGAGCTGATGATATAGAGAAATATCTAAACACACAAAAGTGATGTTAAATTATGTTTGATTTAGCCGGGTGCAGTGGCGGGCGCCTGTGGTCCCAGCTACTCGGGAGGCTGAGGCAAAAAAAAAAAAAAAAAATTATGTTTGATTTTGAACAGAATGATAAAGAGTTTTGAATTCTATGCTGGCCCATACTTATAGTGCAAATCAGATTTCTAATGATACTCCCAAAAGAGCTTATGCCTGTAATCTGTAACAAATGACATTTTTCTTGAAATCATAAATAGGAAATCATTTGAACACTTATCCTAAGAGTTTTTAAGTTGACTCTTGGTCTAAGAAACATAAACCTATCCAAAATCAGGGAAACATAGTGCAGTAGTAGTATTGGAGTCATGAAACCTTCCAAAAAAAAAATATACTAAGTTTGTTTTGCTAGTTCAATCTGACTGTGTCAATCAAACCCTAATGACTTGCATACACAAAGGTTTTATTTCAGGCACTTGAAATTTTCACAAAAGTTCATAGAGTATCTGAACAAAGTTGTTTTTAAATTGAATCTTCTAAACTGCTTTTACTTTCCTCTCTCCTTTAAATGACAGCATACATGTTATTAATAATTATCATCCTCACCCAGGTCTAGCAGATATACAAAGTGGTTATTAAAATGCTTATAAAGTTGACTCCGCTCCTATAACAACCATATACACATGACTATTTTCCCCTAATTTCAATATATTCTTCAAATAATTTCTACTGAGGTGACCTCATTTCTGTTTTGTGGCATTTGGGATGTTTCTCATGACCCTCATCAATCCAGCCCTAAGAAGTCATCTTTCTCCTGGCCAATTAATTACTCAGTAAGGCTGTGTCATCTGTAACCAAAATACCCAAATAAAATAAACATTTTGAGAATTACATACAATGTGGTTAATCATTGTACTCATATTAACTCATGTACCTATAAAGTAGAAATCTAAAGAATAGAAATTCTTTTTAAAAAGCCTTCTTGACCCACCTGTCTTTAAAAAATACAATGGAAATTTGAAGAGCAGAATAATTAGAAAGCAGAAAATGTAAAGGCAGAGTTTCCAAGTGACCCAGATCCATACTTGAAGTCAGTCTACCTTTACAATTTCCTCACACAGAAAATAGAAAAACAAGGCGGCCAGGTGCAGTGGCTCACGCTTATAATCCTAACACTTTGGGAGGCTGAGGCGGGTGGATTACGAGGTCAGGAGATCGAGACCATCCTGGCTAACACGGTGAAACCCCATCTCTACTAAAAATAGAAAAAAAGTTATCTGGGCATGGTGGCACGCGCCTGTAGTCCCAGCTACTTGGGAGGTTGAGGCAGGAGAATTGCTTGAACCTGGGCAACAGAGTGAGACTCCATCTCAAAAGAAAAAGAAAAATAGAAAGAGATACCTTTAGTCCATTTTTACTTGTCAAAGTAGACAGAGATCATTTAAAATCTGGAGCTCTTTAGGTTTTAAATCAAGAAACCAAATACCTACAACATGGTACCTTATGATAGATGACAGGTACAGTAAGTCATGTTAGAAGATGCAGTGTATAAAGCCATGTGGGGATGTGAATAATAGACTGACCTTTCTAATTAATATTAAAGCAGTTCAACTGCTAAACAAATGGAAATGACTGAAAATAGTCATATTACCAAGTTACAAGCAAAAGCTATTAAAACATGCTTTTCCCCCACATATACAGACATTTCAAATGGATGTAACTGCACAGAGAGGTATGAGCCAGTAAAAAGCGGACAAGAATTAGTAAGTTGTCTTATATTAAAATTAGAACAATCTTGAAAACTTGCACTTTATGCTTGCGAAGGATGAGCTTTGATCTTAATTTCAGTTAAAAGCCACCACTACAGGTACTATTTCCTTTTATTTTTTTAAACTTTTAAAAACCAATGTCAGCAATTTCACATTCTCTCTTATACCTGCAAAAGTGCTGGTTGAAACTTATGGGTTATCTTTCAGTCCTTTACTCATTTCACTTTTTAGCTCTAAATGAAAAGTTGGGAAAATCGTCTCTCCACTAAGAGTATCTTCAGTATACTCCTTGTTGATCTATTTCATTGTGGCCATATTGTTTCCTGGGTTTCATACACACCACAGTGTAAAAGTTGTGAAAACCCTTTAACATACAGACTATGCTTTTTGCATGCCCAGAAGGGAAACCATACAAAGAATGTTTCCAAAAGAAGTGCTAATGTCTGGGGGAAGAATGTGGAGGAAGTTTTCAAACAGGAAGACAAAATGTCCTTTCAGACAACTTAGGATATCATTTGGTAAAGACATAACATGAAGATATGAAAGGTCATAAAAAGAAGTTTGACAAATATTTATAATTTTTGGAGAAGACAAAATAAGAAAAAATGAGTATAAACAGTATCAATGAAGAGGTCTATAAAACATTAAAAAATAAACCTATATTATTTTCTCATAAGCAATATTGCTGAGTATCCTTTTATGTGCTTAGCATTTTATTTGGTATTGTAGGGGACTCAGAGGATTTGACACAATCACTTCCCTCAAAGAGTTTACATGTGTACATAAAATTAATAAAACAGGGCAAGGAGAGATGAAATAAGGTTGTGACTGTGACACTAACAATATGTGTAGTAGGACTCAGCAAAAGAACAAATAGGAAGTCAAGAGTTGTCAGGGAATTAGCCATGATGAAGGAAAGACTTGAGCTGGACCCTGAACGTAGGTAGAAGCTGATTGTGGAGGATTAAGAAAGGGTTGGGAAGGGGTTATACAAAGGGGATGACTGGAATTTCCAAAACCCATACAGTACCCAACATGGTGAACAAGAAGAGATTACTGAGGGTCCTGGTGTGCATGGAGAAAGGTCACATGTTGGGAAATGAAAGGATATTAGATTGGAAGGGTAGAGTGGAGTTATATATAATCCAAACAGGACTAAAACCCTATGTGATAAGTGATGAAGGGCCACTGCGCTTTCTTTAATACAACTTAGGCCATGAGAAGGAAAAATCTTTCTGAAATTTTTGCAGGACTCTTAAAATGTTTCAACAATTGGGAAATGTTCTAAGTATTTATACTTAGAAATACTTCAGGAAAATGTTCTAAGTATTTATAACCTAAATCCTAAATTTTTGTAAATAAATGGGATTATTTTTACCTAGGCCTGCATCTTATTCTAGTGGCATAAATTTGCTGCCTAATACTATAGGATACTTTATGGTGTTCCATAAAACCTATTGGAGAATTATTCTACACATACTTCTATAGAGGTTAAAGTTCATCTAAGGCCATACCACCCTGAACACACCCAATCTCGTCTGATCTTGGATGAATATATAGATTCGACATAAATATACTTATTCACTCTGTCATTCATTAATTAATTCATTCCACATTTACTGAGCACTCTGTCTCCCTATCTCTCTGCCAAGTATTCTACTTAGTACAGAGGATGTAAAGAAAAAAAAAAAGTTCTTGACTTCTATGAGTCTGGTGGGAGATATGAACAGATAAGAAAACTGAGTATAATCTAAGTAAAAGCTCATTGCAGCACCTGTTTTAATAAGGAAGAGAGTTTTGTTTTCAGTAGCTTCTTATCAGAGATCAAAGCAATACATAGGCATTCCAGGATGTCGCAAGAGTCACATTTCTGTAAAAGCTGCTACTCAATGCTGGTTATCATAATGTCACAATGTCAGAATGCACAGATGGCTTGTTTGACCTGGAAGCCTCTGTACAGGTGGTGATGGTGGGCTGAGTGTCTAGAAGCAATGCAGGTGCCCTAGATACCTGGGCCAATCTTGGAAAACAATGATAACAATGGGATTTGTACCTTTCTGTCCCCAGAAACTCTTGGAAAATACCTGCTGCAGCAACTATTGGACCACTGTTAGCCTTAGTTCTACCAAAGGAGAGTAGCTCTAAACAAGGAAAGAAACTATGCAGTGTCATTCCTTTAGGCCATTTCTACCCTCACATAGGCTCATTAGAGTAACTTGTGAAGAGTTGCAGTATTTCAAGGGCCTCCCACCCTCAAATTATCTTGCCACATGGTTACTGAATGGGCTCAAATCATTCAATTAGAGATAAAATCAAAGCCTTCAATTATTCCAATGAACTCAAATCTATTCCTTTAGAGATAAAACCAAAGGCTTGAATGAAGATGCTCAATTGAGATAATACAGATGACTGAAATTCATTTGCATCAACCTAATGTGGAATCCATCTGCCACACTATAAAGGCTGGCATCAAATTCTCTTCTGGTTATACAAGAGGAGAAGGTTAGAAAGCAATTAGGAATAATGTAGCAAGAAAGGTCAAGAACGTGGAATGTGAGGGCCATGAAAAGTAATACAAATTTCATCAACTTTATGGTTTAGTTTGGGGTGGCTGTGTCCCTCTGAGTGTGTGGAAGTCAGTGCTGTTTGTAAGCTGATTGGAGTACGCTGCTGGAGTCCCAACAGTTAAGTAAGAATCATGTCACATGGCAGAAATCAACCCTGCTCAACATGATTATAAATATTTTATTTGCCCTTTTAACAAAGAAATTTATCCCCTCATGGTGCTTTCCAGATGAAGAATAAGAGTAATATGTAAAGGTGGGACCTCGAAGGAGGACCATTTGGTTTCAAATCCTGGATATTCTTCCTTTGAGCTGTGTGATCTCGAGGACATAATTTGAGCAATTTGTACTCAGGTTCTCGTCTACAAAGAGGATGAGAATGACACCTAACTCAGAGGGTTGCTGCGATGCTTAAAAGCAACAATACAGAGGGGGCTCTTTATGCATAGAAAGCTCTAAATTCATATTAGTTAATATTGTTTTTGCATAGGACTGAAAACATCCAAAGTCATTTAATTGAGACAACAGTAGGCATATTGTGGCAAAAAGGAAAACTGAGAAACTTAGAATGATTGCACATTTACATTGTGCTCTGCAGGCTATTCTAAAATATTTGGCACTTTTACAAGAGCCATGGAATATGTTATCATCAGCATCTAACCTGGGGAATCTGCAGAATGGGCTGGCACGACAGGAATGTTTTTTGTGAACTACTAGAAAGAGCTTCTTAAATATTTATAACAAAGTTACCGAATGGAAAATGGCACACGTAGGGTCTTGGGTTGAGGTATAGCCCAAGGGGATCTGTGGCAGATGGAAATTTCTTTTATGTCTCCTTTGTGCACATTTTGTTTTCCATATCAAAATATATTGGCTTAAGCATATAGAGGGTTCACAAAAAATTCTAATTCCAATAAGATGAATTCTCCGGGAAGTTCCACCTTGTTCATCTGGGAATGTCAACTATTAGGGCAACCTAGCATGAATTCTTGAGGATTCAGTGACTTCAAATTGAGAAGCACAAAAACAGGAGATACAAACAGAATTTTATTTAGCATACTGCCACTGATATAGGTCATACAAATCATTTAACACAAAGCTGTGATTTAAGACAAAAACAGGAAGGATAAACCTTGAATATTCTGGTTCTCTGATAATTTCCATGCATATCCACAATTTGAAAATAATGTGACTGAGAATATTTCATTTTTAAAATTTATTCAGAGGGTATATGTGATTCTCAATGTAAAGTCATCACATTGATCCTCAATTAATGCCTCAGGTTATCCAAGTTACTTTTATTGAAGTTGTCATATTTTTGTATAAAGAACATTTTACAGTATATATTGTTTAATATATGGTAATTTATTTCTTCTTTAATGTTCTTTAGTTGATCGTTTTTGGCCATGGAAAAGACAGAAAGATATGGGAAATACCTAAAAGAAATAAACAAATCCAGTTAAGGTTTGACATTCTTCTATAAAACAGAAAAAAAAAATTGCCCAGTGGGTAGCCAATAATAGCATAAAACTCTGACTTGACATACTCAAACAGGAAAAATGCTAATTAACAAAATACTGGTTTTAATAATGTATGCACTCATCCAGTTCTTTTAATGAACCTTCATCATACTTCTCAATGAGAAACTTTAAATATCTGTTTCAATTCCTTAGATGTTTTCCAATTCCTTGTAGACTTACGTAGGGTATGCAGTATCTCTTTTGGGACACATAAAAGTTCTTGGATGATTACTATCAGTCATTCTAAAACACCTAAATGAACTAGTTTAATTATGGAGAAGTTAATTTATAGATATCATGTTGCAGTGACAGG
Organism: Mandrillus leucophaeus; assembly: GCF_000951045.1. Taxonomy (NCBI): domain Eukaryota; kingdom Metazoa; phylum Chordata; class Mammalia; order Primates; family Cercopithecidae; genus Mandrillus; species Mandrillus leucophaeus. Next base: position 711,547 of record NW_012098177.1, read on the forward strand.
AATAAAAATAATCTCTCTCCGTAGAAACCAAATACAACAAGAAAATTCTAACTGAATCACATGTGTTACCTGGACATGAGCCACACTGGTTTGATCAGGGACATTTATTTTCCATCACCTTTGTAAAAATAAAGTATCACATTACAGTGAAATTCCAAAGGTGTTTCTTCCCTGCGAATCAAAATTAAGTAAAATTAATTGATCTATAGAAACTCCTCTGGACTTCCAGATAAACACGTCAAGTTGAAGACACAGGTTTATCATTGCCCCGGCTGAAAGCCCCACACTATACCATCCTTGAGGGAATATGAAAAAGCATAAAGCAATGAGGATAAAAAGAAGGTAAGAGGGGATTCAAATAGATGAGAGATACTGTAGAACTGAACCATCGTTCTGATTTCTCGAGATCAAAAGCTTTGACATTATCCGTGACTGTTCTCTCTCTGTGACACTTATGTCCATTCCATTAGGAAGTCTTGTTAGACCCCCAAAATGATTCAGAAGGGAGCCATTTCACACCACTTCCACTACTATCACTTTCGCTGTATCAGTAGTCATGACCACCATCATCTCTTGCCTAGATTATTGCAGCAATCTCTTCCTTGGCCTCCACTGATCCACTACCATCCATTCTCAGCATAGCTGCCATATCACTTCTTACAACAATGTCATGTCTCTTTAAAAAAAAAATTGTTGGCCGGGCTCAGTGGCTCAGGCCTGTGATCCCAGCACCTTGGGAGGCTGAGGCAGGTGGATCTCTTGAGGTCAGGAGTTCAAGACCAGCCTGGCCAACATGGTGAAATCCTGTCTCTACTAAAAGTACAGAACAGCCAAGTGTGGTGGTGCACGCCTGTAAGCCCAGCTACTTGGGAGGACGAGGCAGGAGAATCACTTGAACCCAGGAGGCAGAGGTTGCAGTAAGCTGAGATCGCACCAGAGCAAGACTCTGTCAAAAAAAAAAAGAAAATTCTTAATGCTTATTAGAATTTTAAAAAACAATGTTCAGCAACATATATTTATATAATATGAATACCCAAATGGAGACATATAAAAATAAAATGAAAAATGTTTTACTTAAAGGAGATATAAGAATAAATTTTCATTGCTCCACGTTGTTGAAGCTGGGGTTATACAAATATAAATTATAGGGTTTACAACTTTTTTAAACTATTATTTTAAGTACAGCAGTACATGGGGTGCAGGTTTGTCTTTTAACAATATCAGTCATGTTTAAATACTACCCTTGTGCCTCATTCAAAGAAACTTGATTTTCACAACAGCCCACAATGCTCCCTATGTTGTCTGGATTCCTGTTCCCATCCTGACCTCATCTTACCGCTCTTGCCCTTGCTAATCCACTGGGACGAGTAACTGCGCTCGTGCCATGAGCACACTAGCTGCATTCCTGCCTCTGGTTACACATGCTGCTCCTTCTGCCTAGAAAACACACTTCCCCCACAAACTTATTCAACTAAAGTAACTGCTGTAATTTCACTCTCACTTTGACATTCTTTCTAACACATTTAAAGAAAAATTTCTCTCTTTCTCTCTCTCTCTCTATATATATACACACACACATATATCTGATACTCATTTGCCTACTTCATTTCTTTTTGATAGCATTTATCACTCTCCAACATACTATATGATTTACCTATTATGTGTAATATCTTACCCAGTCAAATATAAGCTCCTAACAGCAGGGATTTTTGAACAGTTTTTATCTCCACTGTAGTACCTATACCTGCAACAACAGCTAATCCAATAGATACTCATAATAAAGTTACAGATAAAATACAGGAAGCCCAATTAGCTTTGAATTTTCAGATAAAGAGTGGGCAACAGAGCTAGACCCTGTATCAAAAAAAAAAAAAAATGCATGGGGATGGCGTGTGAGGAACTATAAACAGGAGGATTAGATACAAGTCTTTAAAGGAAATAGTTAGACATTTAAAACCACCTCCACGCTGACAAGACAGATGACTGCTCCACTTTACTCCAGCACAAGACTGAAGTTGTACCTTCTGGGTGTGAGGAACAGTAAAGGTACAAAAGACAAAACAATTGAGCAGAAATTTTGATAACATGTAACCACAGTCCATTATAAAAGCTCTAAGCAAACTAGCAATAAATGAGGACTTCCTTAAACTGGAAATAGATGTCTAAGAAAAAAACCTACAGCAAACATAATGCTTACTGGTGAAATGCTGAAAGCTTACCCCAGATTTTGAAAACAAAACTAAGATGTTTTCTAAAACCAACTATACTCACTACCTTGTTAATTAATGAAAGGAAACAGAATAAAACACATAAGAACGAGAAAACATGATTGTGAGTGTAAAAAATCCAAATATTTACAGATAAAATAATAGAATTAATAAGCGGATTTAACAAAGTTGCAGGATATAAAAGTCATTTGTATTTACATATGCTAGCAAAGCCAGTTGAAAATAATTTCAAAAAGATAACACTTATAAGAAATAAAATTAAACGCACAAGAATAAATCTAAAAAACATGTATAAGACCTCTATACAATACTACAAAACATTTCTGGGAGAAATTTAAAAGATTTCAATAAATTATTATGGATTGCAAGAATTGATACTGTAAAATTTTCAATATCCTTAAATTAATTTAGAAATTCTGTAAACTCTTAATAAATAATTTTGACCTGTGAAAGCAAAATAAGTCTTGGAGCCCCAAAATCACTAAGCTAAAGGGAAAAGTCAAGCTGGGAACTGTTTAGGGCAAACTTGCCTCCCATTTTATTCAGTCATCCCTCTGCTCACTGAGATAGATGCATATCCTACTGCCTCCTTTGGAAAGGCTAATCAGACACTCAAAAGAATGCAACCATTTGTCTGTCACTACCTGTGACCTGGAAGCCCCCTCCCTGCTTCAAGTTGTCCCGCCTTTCTGATCGAAACCAATGTATATCTTACATATATTGATTGATGTCTCATGTCTCCCTAAAATGTATAAAACCAAGCTGTGCCCTGAGCATCTTAGCCACCTGTCATCAGGACCTCCTGAGGCTGTGTCATGAGCGCATGTCCTCAACATCCTCAACATTGGCAGAATAAACTTTCTAAAATAACTGAGACCTTTCTCAGATATTTGGGATTCATATGCCCAAAATGAAAATCTGGTACTAAATTTACATGAAGCCACAAAGGGCCAAGAATAGTTAAACAATTCGTGAAGAATAACAAAATTGGAAAACTCAAAATGCCAGATTTTAAGATTTATCTTGAGGTTACAGTAAATAAGACAGTGTGGTATTGATGCAGGACCAAGTAGAAACAATGGAAGAGAAGAGAGAATGTTGAAAGAAGTAGGCCAAATGTATGATCTCCTGATTTACAACAGTACAGAAAATCAATTCTGTGTGAATTGTGATGTGAAAATACAAAAGGCAAAGCAATAATATTCAAGAAGATAACATGAAAGAATATCTTCATAAATTGGGAAGGGACAGATTTCTTAAACAGGTCAAAAAAAGCAGTCATGATGAAGAGAAAGAATTAAAAAATAAAACTTCTTTAAAATTAAACTTCATTTATCAATGTACCATTCAAACAGTGAAAAGTCACAGCATGACAGAAGATATTGGCAATATTTGATGAAGACCTCATGGCCAGACTAGAAAAAGAATTCCTAAAAAATAAAAAGATAACTCAAATAATTTTTCTCACTAGACTGGTTATCCTCCACTAAAGAGGATAGTCAAATGGGCAATAAACATAGGGTACAAAATAACCAATACGGAGATGCCGATTAAAGTTGGGGCTGTTCACTCATCAGAATGGCTAATAGTAAAACAAACAAGCAAACACAAAGGTTAATAAAAAATGTTGATAAGGATGTGGAACAACTCCAACTTTCCCACATTGTTGATAGGAATTTAAATTGGGACAACGACTTTGAAAAACTGCCAAAGATTATGTTTATACCCTAGCATTTCCGATAATAGCTATGTACCAAATGGAAAGTAATACATAGATTCACTAAGAGACATGATGGAAATGTTCACGTTATTTGTGAAAGCCCCAAATTAGAAATAATCCAGTTGTCCATCAACAAATAGAATGGATAAATAAATTACAGTATGTTCATAAAATACAAAGAAAAAAACTATTACTGAGCACAAAATCATGGCTAAATTTCATAAATAAATGTGATGCTGTGCAGAAAAAGTTTCTATTTTGTATATTTTTTCTGTATTTGAATTATATTTAAGTAAACAGTTTCCAAATGAAAGAGCATTGTGGAAAAAGAAAGTAAAAAGGAAAATAAATCTCCAGAGTCCAAGAAAGAAGCAGTTAACAGAGGGATAAATGAGGATTGAAATTAAATCTGATCCCTGGAACCTAGAGTACTGAGTTTCAACTTAGATACTTGCAACGTGGTGAGTTAAAATGGAGATCTTGTGGATGAAATTGAATCCTCCAGGATAGGAGGCAGGAGAGAGCATCTAGAATATATGTATCTCTTAGAAAAGAGAAGTATCAAGAAAACTTTTTAGTCTTTATTTATCTGGATTTGGGAAAAAGGTATTCAAGGCTACAGGTTTTAAGATCAAACTTTAGATGACCTGTGGGGTCTGCGAAAGCCCAAGATAAGGAATTGAATCATTACTAGATAAATAATGTCTCAGGATGCTTGCCTGAAGCAAACAATATCCTACCTGGAGGAATACACACTCCCAGCTCAGGTGTCACAAAATTATCACAGATTAAGTTCTGAAGATGAGCTCAAAATACAAAATTGTAAAAACAATATGACACAAGAAACAAGCTACCATAGACTCTCAATGTCATTTTTTCTACTTAGAATAAATTTTAAGTGAAGAAAATTTGTCTGTGGCTCACGCCTATAATCCTAGCACTTTGGGAGGCCGAGGCAGGAGGATCATGAGGTCAGGAGATCAAGACCATCCTGGCTAACATGGTGAAACCCTGTCTACTAAAAATACAAAAAATTAGCTGGGCGTGGTGGTGGCCGCCTGTAGTCCCAGCTACTCCAGAGGCTGAGGCAGGAGAATGGCGTCAACCCGGGAGGTGGAGCTTGCAGTGAGCCGAGATAGGGAGGCGGAGCTTGCAGTGAGCCACGATCATGCCACTGCACTTCAGCGTGGGCAACAGAGCAAGATTCTGTCTCAAAAAATAAAATAAAATAAAATAAAATAAAAAATGAAAAAAGTAAATTCCAACTATTGATATACAAATCTTTAATGATGTAGGTGGCAATTATTGCATGGTATGCTTTTAAGTGATTTGTGGGAAACTAATTTCTTTTCATAGCTAGACATGAAAAAGATGAATAAAATATAAAGGAAACGGACACAGTCATAACTGAGAAATTCTAATATATGAATCCTATTTATTAGGTGTGTGAGGTTTGGAGGACCTTGATATGCTATAGCTGACAAGACCAATACCTGGCCAAATGAAAAGGCAAGTTCATTAGGAAAGTGACCAACCCATAAAAGGTAAAACCATGTATTGTTGGCTCCCATACACATCTTAATTCTATAGACTATAGTCATTATAAGGACTTATAAACATAATAAATAATTGTGAATGTCTGTGTAATATCAGTACTCGACATGCAAAGCCACTCTGCATAAGCCTTTTTCCCTGTTTTATGCAAATAGGCTTGCAAACATCGGAACTAACAGAAAGTAAAAAAAAAAAGTATCAGTCAAGTTGCTTAGATGCTAGAAACAAACATATATAAACTGTTCTCTGCTCAGCATGAATAACCATAGATACACACAATGCAACACAGAAAGCTAAAACTGTGCATTATAAAGATAGCAGGACTTTTGAAAAGGCCAAACAGCTGTGAAGTACACTTAGCCACGGGTCAGAGCCTATTTTATACTGGGAGGTCTTCATGTTTTTGTTCCACTACTAATAATTCAAGACTGGACTTGTCTTATACTCATAGTTTGCATTGTATTAGTAACACATAAAACATAACCAAAAGTAACATCTTTCTAAATAAAACAAATGACGATTTTTTTTTATTTTCCAAAATTTGAAGATGTTTGAGGCAAAAACTTTCAACTCAGGAATATTATTGGTTTTTATCTAAACTCAAAATTATTCCTGTTTCCTTTTGTTTCCAATTTTTAAGTCTTTTCAATGTTTTTAAGTCTATGCCAAAAGATTTTATACATAGCAAAGAATATGATATTTAATGCAAAAGTAACATGAAGGAATTTCTCTTGAAATTCTAATTCCTAAAAACTAAAACTGAAAGTTCATTAAAAAATCCATTTTAAGGAACTGTCAAACCCAATTCAAACCTTCTCTATTTTGACTTAGTACTAGATTAAGATTATTACATTTTAAGATCTGGTGGCCTCTGACAAGTTCTTACTCACTGCTTTACAGATTAATGTTAATTTCATAATCATAAGACTGGTTAAGTCATGGAGAATTCTATTTCTGGGAATTACTCCAGCAAGACCTGGGGAGCGTCCACACATTCATGTAGACAAATTATTTTATACTACTTTTTTAGAGAAAGTGCACTATTATCTAGGTATGTGGACATAATATACAATTAATATACAGATATGTATCTTTTATTTGCTCTCTTAGTGGGCCAGAACTCTAACAACCCTTTGCCATCACTATCCAGCCCTGGAGAAGGAGATCCCAGGTAGGTCTCATGGAATCTTGTCCTACACAAGCCAAGTTAATCCCAAACCAAAAGATGCATAGTGAATCCTCACACACAGGATTCTGCCCTCCATACAGCTTCCTCTTCTCTGGTACCCTGCTTTGCAAATTCCAGCTACTTCAGACAGCCTGAATCTCTAATCTCTGCCTCAAAAGTTCATCAAGACTGGGACTCTATTTGGACTTTCCACCCTTGAAAAGGGTTCAAAAACCTGCCCTGGCAGGAGGCGGATGGAAACTAGGGAAACAGTAGGCTTTTCAATGAACTTACCTTTTCTAGGTGTTGCTCTTCTTTATCGAGTGTTCTACTCTTATTTTTTGTTATTATCTTCATTGTTTCCTTCATTCTTTATACGTTTGGTTAGTTTTTTTCTGTTTTGCAAAACTATATATAATTCTTAGCAGTTTAGAGTCATTTCTTTGGCTGTATCTGATTGTTTATGTGAAAAGTCATATTGGCATTGGATATACTATGCCTTGAATGGATATACTATGCCTTGAATGACAGCAGTGACAACACCTATTTATTTTTGTATTTTTAGTGCCTAGCAAGTTCCTAGTACATAAGCCCCCAAATAGTGTTTGTTTTTTTAAGGATCTAGAAAAGTACATTTCAATATGATTAATCTTTGGGAAAATGCAAAGCATTTGGCTCATGTTGCAAAATCTACATACAATATAGTCTTTAAAAAATCACTGGGTACTGGGAGTGGTGGCTTATGCATATCATCCCAGCACTTTGGGAGGCCAAGGCCAGAGGCTTGCTTGAAGCCAGGAGTTCAAGACCAGCCTGGGCAATAGTAAGACCTCATCTCTACAAAATTAAAATTAGAAGAAAAAATAAAATTAAAAAATCACCAGGATTGTCCAGAGGCATGTATGAAATAGAATAAGCATCAATTTTGGTCAACTTTCAAATCACTGTCCATATCAATAGATAAAAGCAGCAGTGTTAAATTTTTCTTTTACAATATCTCCAATTTTCTCTGAAGTATCTCTAGAGTTCTTAAAAAACAAAACATCTACACAGTACATTTTAGATATTTTTTTTTTCCTCCTAGCCTTCCTCCTGATTTCACTTGGATCTATGGGCAATATCTGATAAATTGGCTCCCACAAGTAACTCTAAATAATATTAAGAAATGAAACAGTTTATTTTATAAATAGGTCATTAAATATCTGCCATCATAATAATTTATTATTAAATATTATTAACAACCAGATTTTGATTTTTACAAGAAGCCTTCTGTAAATTTACCCTAAATGTTATCTGTCTATGGCTTAGGTCATCCTTACATAAAGCACAATGTAAAAATAAAATTATTCCATTTTAATTTTTAAAATACTCTGAAGGGAGAAAATTGAAAACATAGATCACAGACCCTAGGTCTCAAATATCTTCTCTTGACAATTTCATTTCCAAGTCCTTTCATCCTTTACCTGTTAATGAACTTTTGGATATCCATGTATGGAGACAAGTGATCATTTGGAGGATTCAAAGTTCTGAATGCTTTGAGAACTGTAAACACTTAAGAGGCAAAGATACGGCTCTTTTTCTATTCAACATTGAAATTAATATATGAGTATTTAGATCTCAGTTTTACCTTCTACTTATGTTGTGATTGAAATATCCCTGGACTGAATTAAAATCAGTCTGCATTAATTAAACGACAACAAAATGTTGAGGACCTTCGTCTTGGTGACAGGCATTGTACAGATGCATTTTCTTAAGCACCCAGAATCATGCCTGGTGGCAGACACAAATCATTCTAGGGTCCATTTACATTTACACAGATTACTCACAAAGAATACAATGCATATATACTTTGGATCAAATAACCTACAGGACCGAAGATGCCTGATTTCAAACTGTGTTAGGAAGGGCCACTATGAGGGATCATCAACATGACTGGTCTTTGGATCTCTTCTGAAGTCTATAATGAGATTTCATTGATGCCAAAATGACGTTTTAAACCTCCTGTTCCACTCAATATAGTTTTCTTGGAAAAGCATTGTATAAATACCACTTTCCAGTCTTACTTGCTTCTGTTTAAGTAAACTGTTTTTATCCCAGTTGGTAACCAAGGCCGTACATAAAAGAAAGAAGGAAACCCAATATGAGTCTGAAACAGGTAATTCTACATGTGTTCTAAATCATCTAACTGTAGAAACAGCCACATAGTTACTGAACAGCTACCACGGTTGCCCTGGGAGTGAACAAACATCTCTCTGGGGCCCTGATGCCTCACAGAAGAGACCTAGAGAGAGCACTCAGAGATGAGCTGCTGAATTTTGAAGATGTAATTGGGTTGGGTTTTTTCTATTCCTCTCTACAATTTGGTCTGACAAATGTTTCTTTTCCAATTATGAATATGGAATTTGACAAACAAAAGCTCAAGCCAGGCGCGGTGGCTCATGCCTGTAATCCCAGCACTTTGGGAGGCCGAGGTGGGCGGATCATGAGGTTGAGAGATCAAGATCATCCTGGCTAACATGGTGAAACCCTGTCTCTACTAAAAATACAATAGTTAGCTGGGTGTGGTGGTGTGCACCTGTAATCCCAGCTACTCGGGAGGCTGAAATAGGAGAATGGCTTGAATCTGGGAGGCAGAGGTTGCAGTGAGCTGAGATCTTGCCGCTGTACTCCAGCCTGGCAACAGAGTGAGACTCCGTCTAAAAAAACAAAAAAAGCTCAAAAATTTACAAATCCTTGTTCAAATATGGTGTTTTTTTATTCTATGATTCTGCTCTTTAAAAATATGTATTTATAAATTTAAATTATAATATTAATATGAAATTGAACATTATAAGGATATAGAAAAATATTCAGTAAAATACTTCTACAGTAGGATTAGGTAATGAACAAAAGAATATTCTTCACAAAGCAAAAGAGGTTTAAGATAAAAGAACAATGATTTGAACAGTAATATTAAGTGTTTTTTAAATTAATTTTTTCATCATTCTTTTCTAGATCATCTATAAATAACATATATAAATAATACTTAAAAGATTCTAATTAAAATATGATGATCTAGTCCAATTTCCCCTCTAAATTTAGAAATAAATAATCCACATGACAGCAGCTACCACCAATCATTCGCCTTCCATCTTTGCAATCCTACCACCCCACACTACAGCAATTTTGTAACTTGCACATGTGACTCCCCATCAATACCCTTACGCATTCTGTTCCCTACAACTAGATCAGTCATAAATCTCATATTTCCATCAAGGTCCACCTCAGGTTTGACATCTCAATAAGTTATTATTTCATCTCTGCCTCCCACCTGCCAAAACCAAGTGGTAAGTCATTTTCCCATCTTAAAACTCCATGCGACTTTGTTCTCACCTTTCATCTAGTGTGTTGTGCTTTGTTTTCAAGCAAAGAATGAATTTGACCAAGAAACACAAAAGCTCTACAGCGGTGAGTAAGAATACACTAACTCAAGTGTCTACATAAAATGATCTACACTGTCTGTTAGTCTTTGCTCAGATGTGTGAATACCCCATGTTGACATATGGGTCACTATAAGGAAGGATGTTATAAGAAAGATGGTCAGCTGTTGCCACAATAACTAAGAAGGCTCTGCCTACTATTTTCTATTAAACACTTCACCTCAGCAAAAGCAGCAAGATTGAAATCTTTTTTCTAAATAAGATCAATTCTAGGCAAAAAAAAAAAAAAAAAAGTGGTTAAAATCGTGGCCTTCTGCCATTTTTTTTTTGTCTGTGTCTCCTTTCTCCCGTCAACCCTTCACCATGATCATACCATCACAAGGGACTCTCACTGGGTACCCCTTGAAGATCATATCCAGCCAGAAGTCCACTTCCCCAAACCTTCCCTGCATCCTCCCTACACTCACTGAACTCGAAACCACTCCCTCATGGGCAACTTGTTTGCTAGTTTGATAAAAAGAAGTTCAGATGAAAGCTTGCTAAAGATGAGCTCATGTTTTGTCCATTCATAATAACATACCATACCCACTCCCAAGGTGTAACCCAGATGAGTGACTCATTGTATGTGGGCTTTGAATTACATGATAGCAACATGTCGTTTTAGCCATTTAAAGTCTTACTGTAGTATGATCTATAGTTTCTATAATTCAGTCCTTTTAAACAAGAGCTCAAAGGCCATTACTGCTCCCTCTGTTGCTCTCCAAGGAGCAGGAACATTTAGTGTAAAAGGGAGACCTGTTTAGGTTCTGCCTTCTCAGATGTGGGATAAAGACCAGAGCCATACAGAATGGCTAAGATTTTGCCAATACTTCAGGAAATGAAAAAATGACAAGGGCAAAAATTGTTAAACCCCAACTCAGTAAGATCTAAAATCTTTAAAATGAGTTTGCAAAACTTTTGTACACCACATGGAAGAATCTATTTCACAAGACTTCTAGAACAATTAAGAAGGATGGTCAGGAAAAGATTACCTATTGGAGCAACTCTTTTAATACCAATAAATTTAGTTTGCCTTTATAGCAGGTGCCTTCACGACCTTATATGAATTGTGATCTTTAAATGAACAAACATACACACCATTTGTATTGCTGTTCCCACAAACTTCTATCTTGTTTAAGTTCTCAGTCTTGCCATCCATAGTTTTATATACCACAGTCCTTTTCACAAGCATGCCACAGCCACACAGGTTGAGGGAAGATTACTTATTCCCAGACAGGTCTGTATCCCAGCCCCACCTAATCACTCCACTCAGCAAATACCTGGACTGACTACCTGAAGTCTAGACAGGCTTCCAAGGGGCAGCTGAGAAAATGCAAAATTGCTCTCAGTTAGCATACTGTAACTAAACCCACCATCTTCCTCCCGGGCTTATGAAAAAAATGCCCTTTCTCCAACTGTATACCATTCCTGACTCTTAAATTCGTCTGTTTTTGGTAAGTAGGAGAAGAAATACGACCTGTTCTTAGTAATTAAATGTGAGTATTGTGCTATTATGTTTTCGAGGCAGATCTACAAACATTCCACCCTTTCATTTTTCTGAACAACACTATTAAGGTAGATATTATTCTTATTTTATAAGTGAGCCTTCCATCCCGCAGCTAGAGTTGAGGTTAGGGTCGGGTCTTCGGATTCAGTGCTTTTTCCATTATGTTCTTCCACTCTCCCTTATTCAAATGTTTGTTGCTCTCTATGTATTTTGCTATATCAGTTTTAATTATAACATCTGAATAGAGGAAGGCACTCTTTCTCTTTCTACAGCACATAGCATAGTTTTAACCGATATTTCTAAATAAAATGTGTATGTGACTAAATCAGTGACATGATATTTCTTTTAGATAAGAAATATTTGTATAGATTAGCCAGTGAAATTCATTGACAAGTTTTCAAGCAAAGGAAGCAGAAAGGAAACGGACCTATTCAGTGCTATCCAGAGGCAAGAACAACATCTGTCTTAACTCTTTTGATCTTCATGGCAACACCCTGAGTGGGTTATCATATTTTATATATGAGAAACCTGAGCTTCAAAGAAGTTAAGTGTCTTACCCAATTCACGAAATACGTGGCGGAAATGGGATTTAAACTGAAGTCTGTCTGACTCCAAAGCTCATAGTCTTCCCACTAAGCCATCATACCTTTCTACAGGGTGGCCTCTCTGGTAAATTCTACCAGAAGGAAATTTACTTTGCACAAAAAATTCAGTCTAAGCCTATCCTGATTAAAAGGTCATGGTCTGTCCCTGTTCAGACAGTAAATTCCAGACAAAGTGCATGTGCACTGAGCACTAACTGTGTATTTCATCCTAGAGATTCTCTGTAATAACAAGAGTTCCTTTGGGGAAAGTTCAGTTCTTTAGCCACCCTGGCACAGTCTGGGATGACTCAGGTCAGACTACAAAGGCTCCAAACAATCCCTTCTAAACAAGATCTTAAGAATGTCAATGACTAAGGTACAATTGTTCTCAGATGACCTTGGGTGGGGGCCATGATCACTCTCAGTATGAAAAATTAAGTGATATGAGATGAGGAAAGTTAAGGTGAGGAGTTTTACTGCTTTCAGGATCCAAAAAGAAATTTTTAAAATGTGCCAACAGACTATAGCATAACCTGATAAACAGCAATCCTCTCTCAAATCTTACTTTTTCCTCTTTTCGTTGAAGAAAAATGAAAGATAAGACTTGAGTGAAGTTACCCTCTGAAGCCCTACAGGAAGTGTTTATTTTGTCTTATGTTTAAAACCATAACTAGTATCCAAAAGAACTTGATGTCCCCGTTGAGAATGAAAAAGACCACGGTAAACAGCTGGCGGGAGCTGATAGCACGTCGCACCGTGTGCATTCTTTACTAGCCCCTTGAATTGCTCATTTCAAAAAGGAGAAAACATTTCCTGCCTCAGTGCATAACAGGGAAAGGCGAATGGTCTGGAATGACCTCACAAGATTTAAACAGTTTGCCAAAGAACTTAAACAGAATTTGCTCAAAGCTTCAATCAACTGAACATTTGCCATACTATTTTAAAAATGTCTGCATTCAGAAGAAAGAAATGTCTGCATCAAAAGAAAGAAAAATCCTCACCATGAGAGATATTCTCAGTAAGAAATCATTACAACCACTGAAAATGTTTTCATTGTTAATATGCAAAAGTGATAATATCAGAATTTTTGGTGTTTCTCCAATTACCCTTACTCCTATCCAACTATAACTTTGTGAAAGCAAAGACTATAATTTACTAATGTATGGGATCTTTGTAGAATTTAACATATTTATGCATTTACTCCCTCAGCAAACAATGGTGCTTGACATTCTGCAAACACTGGAGATACAAAGACATTTGATCTATAGATCAAATGTGTCTTGAGCATTTGCTGTGTTTCTGGCACTGAGCTAGAAAATGGGCTTATAACTGTGAACTAGACAGTCAACTGTCCTATCTTCATGGAGCTATCAGTCCAGTTCAGTGGGTCATAATCCTGGCTGTGAATCAGAATCACCAGGGAGCTTTTGTAAATAGACCACTGACCATGCCTCACCTAGCACCAATTAAATGAAAGTCAAAACTGATTATTACAGTGTACTATGATAAACGTAATGACTGAGAAAAATAAAGAGATATTTTGAGAGCACATAGAAAGTACCTACAACCCAGATTCAGGGCTAAGTAGAATGTTTTAAATGATGATTTATCAGTTAACCTAGGAAATAAAAGGAAATAAGGGAGATGGAAGCATTCTGGACAAAAGGAGTATGAGATTCAAAGGCAGAGAGGCCCATTTCTGGGGTAGTACAGTGAAGTCACTGCTTCTGATGAAATATAGCATGCAAGGAGAGAAAGACCACCAAAGAGACAGGATAAGTATATAGGAGCCAGAGCAAGAAAACCCCAGATTTTCATGCTGAGTAGGAGGTATTTATTCCTGAAACAATTACAGCTTTGGAGGAAATTTAAACAAGAAATGTATGTGATATTACCCATTATTTTACTTTCTTTACTCTCAGGCCATGGGCATGTATATTTTGCAGATCTAGAAGCAATAATACAGTAATCCCAAATTGAATCATCTCTTAATCCCTGGAGAAAATCAACATTTGATCTGCTAAAGTGATCTGTCATTATTCCACTTAAATTCATGCGCAGCTTTCTCTATTTCCCTTCAAGCAAAACCAGTCATTTGTCTTGCTCCTAAGACTTTCTCAAGCCCAATCTGAGTGATGCTGGGGACACTTAACACCCTTGTTCCCAGGAAGAGGAGAAAGCACTGGGGTATGGAAAGAATAATTTGAGCTTTGTGCACAGTCCTCCAGTGGAAAGGGAAACTAAGTATCCCAAAGTTGTTTTTAAAGCATTTTGTCAGCTTGCTTACCTGATAAGGCAAGAAAGTGGATCATTTATTTTCCTGGGAAATGATGGTAATTTAAACTTTTTCTTCGGAGTGTCCTATAATTGCCTTCTGGGTTTCATGAAGCCCAAAACATGTTTTTGTTACTTATATCCCCTTATTTTTCCCCACTATTCATAAAGCAGTGAAAAACAGTTCTTACAAATAAGGGAAAATTCAAGTACAGTACCTGTTTGTTTGACTCGATATTTTGATTTGATTTAAAAATCAATAATTTATTTTAACTAAATGACAGACATTTTATTCCTATGTACAAAGAACTCAGAAATTCCACCCTACCTCCCACATCCCGTTTGGTCACAAGAGAGATAATGGCGGCATTGACAAGAACTATTTCCAGTTCCTGTCAAGGGTCATTTCAGAAAGAAAGCTCAAGCAAAAGCCTCACACTATTATTTTTATTTTAGAACATTTAAAAATAAATAACTAGTTATTGGTCTCAAGGGTCTTCTTGTTTCTGCAAATGAAAACCTTGGGAGAAAGTAGTTTTGTGCTGGTGAAGCACCAGGTTGGTCAGATTAAAAGGGACCAAAGAGAACAGCCCAAAACCTAAATCCTGCTCCTCTGGAGCTACAAGTCAGACGCTGTTGTTTTTTTTTTTCCCCCTCCATTTAGTTTTCCCATAGTGGCTTTATGGGGTTGATCATATGAAACGAATACTCACATGAGACAAATTTAGGTTTTAATTTCCTTTTAAGAGGAGCCAGACAACAGCATGCCATATCCTTTGACATCAGTACTAATAGCAGATACGAGTTGATGCCTTACTCTGTTCTAGGCACCATGCCACATGTTTTACATGCCTCTTTTTATTTAGCTTATACAATAACCCTGTCCCAAGAGCCTTATGTACATCCCACTGTTAGGAAAACAGACACAGCCAATAAACGGCACAAAAGAGATTAGAATCCATTTTTTAGACACAAAATTGAAAACTCACTATGTATTTGTTTCTCTGTCATTAAACTGATTTTCCATGCAAATCACTGTCGTTCAGTATTCATATGATGCATATGTGACAAAGGCTTCAAGTAATGAACTGCTGCTCTCTGACTCATTACATACACATTTGTGATCTTTAGCTATGTATCACAAAGCTGCAAAGATGAACAGTATTCACATCTTCAGTGAGACTCTGGCAGTTGACCATGAGCCAGCTGCAGGTCACCTGGCCTTGCAAAACAATTCAAAGTCATATGCTCATGTAGCTCTTTCCAGCCAGGAAATGGAAATAGAGTATTATTGATGATGTATTTGTTTTAGATTTGTTAGCCCTGAGATAGATTAATTGTCTGCTGAAATATTTATTCTTTTCTTCCTTGATAGTATCATTCCTGCTACTCTTGATACAGTTAGCATATTACCACTGAAAATTACTTTTTGTTCTCTGAATTTTATCTTCTGCTATTCTAACCCAGTGATTAAAAAAAAAAAGTAAAAAACAAAACTGTCATGTTTTTCATTCTATTGTCCATTCTCTGACATTTCTAGTTCAAATCAATGTTAGCAATCATTCTTAATAGCCTCAATAATAATCCTTATTCAAGGATTGAGAAAACGATGTGTGGAATCAGAAAATTATTGCTTACTATGCAGAGTTGTTAAAAGGATTAAATGTAAGATATCTGAGGGCCAAGAATTTTACATGTTCAAAATAAATGACACTTTACAAATGACAATACTTATAGTCCTATCCTTAAAGGCTGTTTTAAAACTATTTTCTTTTAAGAAGTAGATTTTTAAAATTAAACCATGTCAAAACATTAGTGTCCAGTACACTGATAAAATCCTTTTAAGCAGGAATCTTAAGTGACAGCTTTATCTCTCTCATATTCATCTAGTCCAGTCCTGATGAACATCACAAGAAATAAGTGGGTATAGAGTTTTAAAAATATAATTAAAAGCCTCCTTTTATGCAAATATTTCTGTGACTATGAATTCCATGAAGATACCTTTTAAAACTTTTTTTTTTCTTGCATCATTTCTGACAATTGTGTGTAAAATCTTTTACATCATCGTCACGAGATTGCCAGCAAATGTTCATGAACATCACGGTGGCCTTGACTATGAACTTCAACTGGGTGAAGAGGTGTCATGGCATCATGGTCATGACACATGAATGGAAATCACACTTGAGTCTGAATTCTAGCTCTGACATATAAAGTGGTTTGATCTTCCTGAACGGTTTCCTTATCCATATGAGGTAAATATGATAGCTGTAGTTGCCAGTATTAAGGACAATGATGCTGATGAAGGTGTACACATAGTAGGTGCTCAATAAATGTGTTTTTTCCTCTCATCTCCCCATTTGTCTTGGTTTACCTATTATTTGCACCTATTAAGTTAATTTGATTGAATCAATATTGTATAAATATACGAGGTAATAACACTTTACAAAATCCAGCTAAGCACAATAACCTTTTATTATAAGTAAGAAAATATGCTTCTTCTCACTTAATTTTCCAACTGGTCTATGAGGGCAGATATGCACACATGCATCTGTGGACACACATCACAGACACATGCTGACATGGAAATTGCTTAATCTTGTTCCAGTTAATAACAAAAACCAGACTCTGGCAGCAGCCCTACAAACACACTTTTGTTCAGTGCTCCCCAATGCCCCAGATAGCTGAGTGAAATACTTTATGGTTTAGTTGTTGCTGGACAGCAAAGCCATTTCCGGTGTTGCAGCAGGAACTGCAGTTTTCCAGTGGACATATAATCAGCCATGTCAGAAAATAAGAAGCCTTTACCTAACTTACAATTCAAAAGACCTTGTGATATCCTCCTGAGGTCAATATCTGGTTACGTGATTCCCAACAGAAATATAATAATAATGATTAAGAAAGCAACGTACAATGTACAAGAATCGCCAAATTTCATAGGCCACTCCAGACCCATTCTGCTTTCTGTGGGAAAAAACAAAAACAAAGTAAATTATTTTATGTCTTTCTCAGACAGGAAACTTTATGATGACAAAGTTAAAAAAAATTGTAAGGAAAAAGCAAAACAAGAAATTTCAGTGATGCAACTGATTTATTCTTAAATATATTTCCCTGATCTACTGTTACACTGGAAACCATTAGCAGGTGCCTTAAATTTCCAAGAGTTTTGAATGTGTGAATCTTGTTAGGTTGCCAAATAATTACCTTTGTTTATTAATTACCAGTTTCAGGACCTTTAGCAATAAATTTTGCAGTTAATGAAGAACCCCTTTCTACACACACACACACACACACACACACACACACACACACACACCCCTGGGGGACCTTTTACAGCATGAGGCTATTAATAGGCAGATAGTCTCTGTTTTATGAGACTCTGCCACCAAATTGATGATGTTGACCCACTGCTCTTTCATATTACGCTAGTAAATACTTGAAATGGAAATCTTGGGATCGTGGATGAAACATCACAAGGTAAAAACATTGCAAGGTTAAAAACTTCATGTGTCTCAATTAGAAATTATTCTGCTTGGTTCATATTTTCCATTTGAAACTTTTTATTTTAAGGAGTCCTGGTTTCTCTGAGGTTTTGCTCAGGAGGCTAAAATGTTACGTCTAACAGAAAGCTGCTTTCACTCTTCTTCCTTTCCGTTTCACAGTTGAAACAGAGAATTTACATTGTGAGGCATATCCAGGCCTTCCCCTGAAGATAAACAAAATGTTGAATCCTCCAAAAGTTGACTATGTGATCTATGCCACTGGAGGCAAACTATAAGTAACATATTACAATTACATGTTGAATCTACTTAAGAGAGAATGAAAAGTATAATTAAACAGCTTGAGAGGATTTTTAAAAACATTGTCTATTCCCTAATGAAAATTTAGCCCAGACCACAACTCATTATTACTTCAAAGATCAAGGACTTGAAGATTAAGTCCCCCTTTTGTTGACAGAGAGGTCTTCTCACAGCAGAATCGAGAATGTTGGTAGGGAGATCTACACGGTAATTTCCTATACTGCAAATAACTCAGTAGGGAAACAGTTTGTCCCAACACGATCACCATTATATTTTTTTAAGAAGGGCAAAAAATATTAATAAAATAGTTAAATAAAAACGGAGTGCCTCAAATTATCAGGATTGTTTGAGAAACTTGATGGTGTAATATTTTACATAAAGAGTCAGTTTGCATTTTGGGGGCCTTTTCAAAGACTGAATTAGTTTTCCCTTTATTTCATGTCATGCCACCCTATCTTTATTTAAGGTACTTAACAAACCTTTATCTCATTGATCACTTTAGAGACCAGCAATTGTGGCTGGGCTCAGCTGAGGAGTTCTGCTCAGAGCTAGACTCACTATGCATCTGCAATCAGCTTCTGGTGGTCAAGTGCTGGCTGGTCAAGGACTGCATGGTGGGAAGAGAAGTGACCACTCTTCTCCTCTACACACACACACACACACACACACACACACACACGGTCCACATTCTAATTCCTGGAATCTGTGGATATACTACCTTACATGGCAAAGGGGAGTTAAAATTGCAGATGAGATTAAGGTTGCTAATCAGTTGATCCAAAAATAACATTACTCTGGATTATTTGGGTGGACTCAGTGCAGTAACAAGCATCCTTAGAAGTGCCAGAGAGAGTCAGAAGACGACAGAGTGATATGATGTGAGAAAGACTCCACCTGTTTCTGCTGGCTTTGAAGAGAAAGGAAGGGGTTATAAAATCAAGGAATGTGAGCAGCCTATAGAAGCTAGAAAAGTTTAAAAAATAAAAAAAGGATTCTCCCCTAGAACCTCCCTCTGAAAAAGAACACAACCCAGGTGATACATGATTTTAGTCCAGTGAGACTTGTGTTGGACTCCTGCCTTACAGAACTGTAAGATGATAAACTGTAAGATGATAAATTGGTGGTGATTTTAGTCACTAAATTTGTAGTAGTTTGTTGTAGCAGCCATAGAAAACTAACACTGATGATCTCATCTGGGACAGTTCATCTCTGCTCCACATGGTCTCTTAACTTCCAGGGCAGCAGGGCGCCTGTTCACATGAAAAGTGAGCAGGTTCCAAAAGAATGAGTAGACAGAATGGAAGATTTGTTATCTAAGTCCAAAACTGGTACACCATCATTTATGCTGTGTTCTATTGGCAGAAATTCACAAGGCCAATCGAGATTTAAGGAGAGGGGAAATAAATCCCACCCCTTACTGTAAAGGAACTACTAAGTAGCTCAAATAAAAGAGGGAAGGATTGAGTAGAGTTTTGCAAGCAATGTACCAGAAAGACTAAAACGTTCACATGCAGTTCACATCTCACTTTTATTAGTTTTTAGGAATTGGGTTTAAAATTTGAACAACAGGATTATCTTGAAGATAAGAACAGTATACTCTATACTTTGAAAACAATGTATCAGTTTTGAATTGCAGTAACCTTTCTTTAAAAGTTAAATTGTATTTTCTTTTTTCATTTAAATTTACACCATTCAGATTGTTTAGTTTATCTAGTCATCTAAAGCAGTGTTGTCCAATAGCAATAGAATGGGAGTCACATATGTAAAAATTCTGGTAGCCACATTTTAGGAAGTAAAAAGAAACATTACTCTACTCTGACTCCATGAGTTTATTTTTTTAGCTCCTGCATCTGAGTAAGAACATGCAATATTTGTCTTTCTGTGCCTGGCTTATTTCACTTAATGTCCCCCAGTTCCATCCATGTTTTTGCAAATGACAAGATTTCATTCTTTTTTATGGCTGAGTAATATTTCATTGTGTTTATGTACCACACATTTTCTTCATCCCTTCATTCATCAATAGACATTTAGGTTGATTCTGTATCTTGGCTATTGTGAATAGTGCTGCAATAAACATGGGAGTTCAGATATCTCTTTGATATACTAAGTTCCTTTCATTTGTATATATACCCAGCAATGAGATTGCTAGATCATATGGTAGTTCCATTTTTAGTATTTTGAGGAACCTCCATACTGTTTTCCATAGTGGCCAGTACTAATTTACACTCCTACCAACAGTATAGAAGCATTCTCATTTCTCAACATACTCACTGGCATCGGTTATTTTTTGACTTTTGGATAAAAGCTGTTTTCACTAGGGTGAGATGATATTTCACCGTGATTTTCATTTACATTTCCCTGATGATTAGTGTTGTTGAGCATTTTTTCATATGTCTCTTGGCCATTTGCATGTCTTCTTTTGAGAAATATGTGTTTGGATCTTTTGCCTATTTTTTAATCAGATTATTTGGCTTTGCTATTGAGTTGCTTGAGTTCCTTGGGGTTGGTTAATGGCTCCAAAAACACAATTAGATAGAAGGAATAAGATCTAGTGTTCAGTGCACAATAAGGCAGCTATAGTTAAAAATAATTTGTTGTATATTTCAAAATAAATATAGGAGGAGTGGAATTTGAGTTTCCTAACACAAACAAAAGATATATATTTGAGGTGATAGATATCCCAATTATCCTGATTGGATCACTACACTTTATTTGCTTGTATCGAAATATCACATGTACTCTATTAACATGTACAACTATTATGTATCCGTGAAAATTTTTTAAAAATAAGAGGAAAGGAAAAATTTATTTTGAAAAAGTAAAAAGAAACAGGTGAAATCAATTTTAATAGCATATTTTTATGTAACCCAAAATATCTAAATAAATATTATCATTTAACATGTAATCAGCATGAAAATATGATGAGATGTTTGACATTGTTTTTTCCATGTTCAGTCTTCAAAATCCAGTGTGCATTATATGCTTCTAGCACATCTCAACTTGCATCAGACTCATTTCAAGTGCTCAATAGTCCCATGTAGCTAGTGGCTAGACAGAGTGTAAAAGATTCAGGGAAAGCTGCAGGCAAAATTATAAGTCTGTCCTTAATGCTCTTCTCTCTTTTCTCGATTTAGACACCTTCCTGCTTCCCATTTCAGGCCCCCCAGTGTTTTGCTGTCCATACTCTGGTTCCAGGAAAGCAGAAGAGCTCATGGTGTGGAAGTGCATTCTGATTCAGACAGCCCTGGATGTGAAATCCAAAATACCATTTACTAGACTTTGTAACATAAAGTAATCAGAGCTTCAGATTGTTCATCAATACCTATCTCACTACTTATCACAGAGTTTTTTTAAAGTCCAAGTGCACTGATAGACAGAAAGGCATTTAGCACAGTGCTTGGCACAATAAAGGCACTGTAAAGAAGCTACTACTAGTTTTGCATTTTAAATCATGTCTGCCAGATGAAAACAATGCCCAGTATTAAAAATTGGATTGCTGGCCAGGCACGGTGGCTCACGCCTATAATCCCAGCACTTTGGGAGGCTGAGGTGGGCGGATCACGAGGTCAGGAGATCAAGATCATCCTGGCTAACACGGTGAAACCCTGTCTCTACTAAAAAAAAAAAAATACAAAAAGATTAGCCGGGCGTGGTGGCTGGCGCCTGTAGTACCAGCTACTCGGGAGGCTGAGGCAGGAGAATGGCCTGAACCTGGGAGGCGGAGCTTGCAGTGAGCTGAGATCACACCACTGCACTCCAGGCTGGGTGACGGAGTGAGGCTCTGTCTCAAAACAAAACAAAACAAAACAACAACAACAACAAACTGGATTGCTTTTGGAGTTTCAGGAACCAGTCACAAGCTCTAGAGGGTATTCATTCAGGGGAGGAGAATGAATCAGGGATTTAAACAGATGATGAAGGAAAGGTGTGCTAGAGAGCAAGATTTCCTGTGAGATTCCTGACACGCCTCTATTCTTCTCTCCTGATAGTATAAAAGGAAAACTAAGAAATCATATTTCGCTGGGCATGGTGGCTTGCGCCTGTAATCCCAGCAATTTGGGAGGTCAAAGCAGGCAGATTGCTTGAGTCCAGGAGTTTGAGACCAGCCTGGGCAACATGGCAAAACCCTGTTTCTACAAAAAATAAAGAAATTAATTAGGCATGATAGTGTTTGCTTGTAGTTCCACCTACTTGGGAGGCTGAGGTGGGAGAATCACCTGAACCTAGGAAAGTCGAGACTGCTGTGAGATGTGATCCTGCCACTGCACTCCAGCCTGCCGACAGAATGAGACACCCTGTCTCAAAAAAAAAAAAAAAAAAATCATTTTTCAAGACTTCATTCAAGATAAAATCATTTCCAGTTATTCTATTATGATAACATTTTCAAAATCAGAATATGAATATGGAGTAAACCATAAATTTGGTTTTCATTTTTCTTTCAAGCCAAGAAGCAACTGATTTTCCAAAACTGGACAAACTGTAATATGCTTAAATATGGAAATGAAAATTGGGACAAAGGACAAATTCATTGATGATTTACAGTTGTTTGGAGCCCTTACAGTTTTTCCCACAAGCTAGACAAATCTAAATACAGTTACATGATACCAGCATAGTTCATACTGTCTTAGTGAATCACTGCCCCTCCAAAATGAAGACAAATATACAATTATTAGCTTCCCAGAAACTTAACAAAATGTTGGCAAATTCAATGAAATATTCACTTTGTGAGTCAGTCAGGGTGTTCTCTGATATTTCGAAGGCGTACAGAAGCAGCAGCAAGCATATTGTTTTTGGCCTTCAGCTCATGTGACTGGGCACCATGCAGGTATCTGACAAATGAGAGAGGACACAGATGAGGAGTAGGCAAGATGTGTTCATGAGCTAACTGGGTGGTTGGTTGGGCACTGGAACACCCGTTAAGTCACCAGGTGTATTAGTCTCCTTAGGCTGCTATAAGAAAGTACCACAAACTTGGTGGCTTTAAAACAACAGGAATTTATTGTCTTACAGCTTTGGATGCTAGAAGGTACAAAACCAGGGTATCAGTTTAGGTATAGGCACCCTCTGAAACCTATAGGATAATCCTTCCTCACTTCTTTCTAGCTTTGGGTGGCTTGCGGCTGCATAACTCCAATCTCTGCCTTTGTCATCACACAACATTCTCCCTGTGTATATTTTCACACGGCCGTCTTCTTATAAGGACTCCAGTCAAATTGAAATAGGAACCAATCCTACTCAAGTATGGCCTTTTCTAAACTACAGGCATACCTCAAGGATACTGAGGGTTTGATTCCAGACCACTACAATAAAGTGAATATTGCAATAAAACAAGTCACACAATTTTTGGGGTTTCCTGTTGCATATAAAAGTTATGTTTGCACTATGCTGCAGTCTATTAAGTATGCAATAGCACTATGTCTAAGAAAACCAATGTACATACTTTAATTTAAAAATACTTAATTGCTAAAAAGTGTTTATGATCGTCTGAGACTTCAGCAAGTGGTCTTTTTGCTGGTGGAGGATCTTGCCTCTGTGTTGATGGATGCTGACTGATTAGGGCAGTGGTTGCTGAAGATTGGAGTGACTGTGTTAATTTCTCAAAATAAGACAGCAATGATGTTTGCTTCATCAATAACCTGCACACCAAGTTTGTCACTGTTCATGAAAGACTTCTCTGCAGCATGGGATGCTGTTTGATAGCATTTAGCCACAGTAGAACTTTCAAAATTGGAGTCAGTCCTCTCAAACCCTACCACTGCTTTATCAACTAAGTTTATGTAATATTCTAAATCCCTTGTTGTCATTTCAACAATGTTCACACCATCTTTACTAGGAGTAAATTCCATCTCAAGAAACTACTTTCTTTGCTCATCCATAAGAAGCAACTCCTCATCCATTAAAGTTTTATCATGAGATTGCAGCAATTCAGTCACATCTTTAGGCTCCACTTCCAATTCCAGTTATTTTGCTATTTCCATTACATCTGCAGTTAGTTATTTCGTCTACTGTAGTCTTTAATATTTCAAAGTCATCTATGAGGGTTGGAACCAACTTCTTCCAAACTCCTGTTACTGTTGATATTTTGACCTTTTCTCATGAATCATGAATGTTCTAAATGGTGTCTAAAATGAATTCATTCCAGAGGTTTGCAATTTACTTTTTCCAGATCCATCAGAGGAATCACTATGGCAGCTATTGCCTTACAAAATGAAAATCTTAAATATTAAGACTCAAAAGTCAATATTACTCCTTGATCCATCAGCTGCAAAATGGACATTGTTAGCAGGCATGAAAGCAACCTTAATCTAGTACATCTCCGTCAGAGCTCTTGGGTGATCATGTGCATTCTCAATAAGCAGTAATATTTTGAAAGAAATCTTTTTTTCCTGGGCAGTAGTTAAAATATTCAGTAAACTATGTTGTGTGAACATTGCACTATGATCTAAGTTTTATCATTCAAGTTATAGAACACAAGTAGAGTACACTTAGCATAATTCGTAAGGGCCCCAGGGTTTTCAGAATGGTAAATGAGTACTGGCTTCAACTTCAAGTCACCAGATTCATAATTCCCTAATGAGAGAGTCAGATTACCCCTTGATGTTTTGAAGCCAGGTACTGACTTCTCTTCTCTAGCTATGAAAGTGCAAAATGGTATCTTCTTCCAATGGAAAGCTGTTTCCTTTACATTGAAAATCTGTTGTCTAGTGTAGCCACCTTCATCAATGATCTTAGCTAGATCTTCTGGATAACCTGCTGCAGCTTCTACATTAGCACTTGCTGCTGCACCTTGCACTTTTATGTTACAGAGACAGCTTCTTTCTTTAAATCTTATGAACCAATGTCTGCTAGTTTCCAAATTTTCTTCTGCAGCTTCTTCACCTTTCTCAGCCTTCACAGAATTGAAGAGAGTTAGGACCTTGCTCTGAATTAGGCTTTGGCTTAAAAGAAAGTTGTGGCTTGTTTGATCATCTATCCAGACCACTAAAACTTTCTCCATATCATCAATAAGGCTTTTTCACTGTCTTATCTTTCATGGGTTCACGGGAGTAGAACCTTCAATTTCCTTCAATAATTTTTCTTTTGCATTCACAACTTGGTTCACTGTTTGGCAGAAGAGGCCTAGCTCTTGGCATCTCTTGGTTTTGTACATGCCTTCCTCACCACTTAGCTTAATCATTTCTAGCTTTTGATTGAAGGTGATAGACACGAGACTCGTCCTTTCACTTGAACACTTAGAAGCCACTGTAGTATTATTAATTGGCCTAGTTTTGATATTGTTGTGTCTCAGGGAATCAGGAGGCCCAAGGAGAGGGAGAGAGATGGGGAGCTGGTCATTGGAGCAATCAGAATACACAAGATTTATTGATTAAGTTTGCCGTGTTATATGGGCACGGTTTGTGGCACTCCAAAATAATTACAGTGGTAACATCAAAGGTCACTGATGACAGATCACCATAACAAATATAATAACAATGAAAAAATTTTAAAATATTGCAAGAATTACCGAAATGTGACACAGAGATATGAAATGAGCAGATGTAGTTGGAAAAAAATGGTCGATATACTTGCTTTGTCGCAGGGTTGCCACAAACTTTCAATTTGTAAAAAATGCCCTATCTGTGAAGTTCAATAAAGCACAGGTCAATAAAACAAAGTATGTCTGCAATTATATCTGCAATGTCCCTATCTCCAAATAAGGCCACACTTTGAAGTACTGGGGATTAGAACATATGTGTGTGTGTGTGTGTGTGTGTATATATATATGAGAGGGGACATGATCCCACCTACAATCCCACAATCCCACTGGGATTTGAAAAAATGGTTGAGAGACAATATTGTATAGTGGTTAAAACATGGACTCTCGCATGCTTATCAGCTTGGATGAACACAGGTGAATTCCAGTCCTAGGTTCGCTGCTTAGCTGTGTGACTTCAAGCAAGTTCCTTTAATCCAGGTGCCTCCATTTTGTCTAACTATGCAATGGAGGTCACGGTAGTAACTAACTTACAAAGCTATGGTGAGGATGAAGTAAATATATAAAATGCTAAACAGTGCCTACCACATAGGAATATTATAAAAGTGGTTGCTATTTATTATTATTATTTTTCTTGTGTATTGCAACATAGCTACTCACAACTTATTCCTATCCAAATTTGAAGTTCTATTCTTCACAGAGGCAGCTATGCTACTATTCTGTTTTGTCTTGTTTTTGGTCTTTATTGTATAGTTGTTTTTCTTTTGAAATTAAATGACTCTCCTGTCTCTTCTGCTTAGGGCATGTAAACAGATACACTTTCTGAAGAGGAATTTGGCCATGCATATCAAAAGCTATAAAAAATACGTTTACAGCATTGGATTCAGGCATTTTATTTCTATGAATTTATACTAAATAGATAATCTGAGGACAAAATTCTGGTACTTGGGTTTTTTTAAAACTAATAGTCATGATTATAATAAAAAGTTATAAAAAAGCTATTTTTGTAATAATTGACTTTTGAAAATCATGATAGATTAATGGGATTAAATATTATTCCATTTTTAATTTTTATTTGAGATCATCATTAACAAGAAACTATATTAACCATATATTGTTGAATAAAATAGAGACGAAATACTGCCTAAAGCAGCAATGCTCAACAGGCTTTCTGCAATGATGACAATGTTTTATATCCATGATGCCTAAAACAGTAATCACTAGACATGTGGTAAACAAATACGTGGCTGAAGCACTAAAGAACTTTGTTTTAAACTTTATTTTGTCGAGGCGTGGTGCCTCATGCCTGTAATCCCAGCACTTTGGGAGGCCGAGGTGGGTGGATCACGAGGTCAGGAGATCAAGACCATCCCGGCCAACATGGTAAAATCCGTCTCTACTAAAAATACAAAAATTAGCTAGGTATGGTGGCACATGCCTGTAATCCCAACTACTTGGGAGGCTGAGGCAGAAGAATCATTTGAACCTTGGAGGCAGAGGTTGCAGTGATCCAAGATTGTGCCATTGCACTACAGCCTGGGTGACAGAGACTCCATCTCAAAAAACAAAAACAACAACAAAAAAGCCCCCCCACCAAAAAAAAAAAAACATAGTCAGATGTGTCTCATGACTATACCATAATAAACAGTGAGGATCTGTGGTGTCTTTTGTTTGTTGATTCCTCTGCCCCTTTTCTCTTCACCTTCCTTTAAAGCCTCACCTTTCTCTGTGGCTCCCTCCAGACTCCACCTTGCCAGTGATGGTCACTATTCTCTATTTTTTTTACTAAGCATCACAGATAACCAACCTAATAAATGAATCTATTTCAAAGCATAATGATACTTAATGTGCTACTAAATTTATAAGTACTTGGAATTTAAACAAAATTTGACCTACTGCCAAAATAGTCTCAAGAAAATTTCATGCATGCAACTGAATATGGGGACAGTAAATTAACTTATTTTTGATGATCCAAAATAAGACCTTATTTTTATTTTATTTTATTTTATTTTTTTGAGACAGAGTCACTCTGTTGCCCAGGCTGGGGTGCAATTGCGTGATCTCAGTTCACTACAATCTCCGCCTCCTGGGTTCAAGCAATTCTCCTGCCTCAGCCTCCTGAGTAGATGGGATTACATACACGTGTCACCACACCTAGCTAATTTTTGTATTTTTAGTAGAGACAAGGTTTCACCATGTTGGTCAGGCCATTCTAGAATTCCTGACCTCGTGATCCACCCACCTCGGCCTCCCAAAGTGCTGGGATTACAGATGGGAGCCACTGTGCCCAGCCCTTACATTTTTAAACATCCAGTATTTCCCTAAGGACAAGTCATTCCACATATTTAATGAGGACACTGAAGTGCTGAAATATGAAGAAAGAATGGAGCAACTGTAGCTTTGCTGAATTTGTTTATTAGCTCTAGTGGCCTTGTTGTGGATTCTGTAGGAGTTCTACATATAGGATCAAGTCATCTATGAACACAGATAGTTTTACTTCTTCCTTTCCCGTTTGAATCCTTTCATTTCTTTTTCTCATCTAATTGCTCTGGCTAGAACTTCCAGAACTACACTGGAGAGCAGAGATAACACTAGGGTCCTGTTCTGTTCCTGATTTTATGGGGAAAGTTTTAAGATTTTTGCTATTGAGTATGATATTAGCTGTGGGGTTTTAAAAAATAAATACCCTTTGCCATGTTGAGGAAGTTCCTTTATATTCCTAGTTTTCTGAGAGTTTTTTATTTTTATTTTTTTTAATAATAAAAGGGTGTTGCACTTTGACAATGTGAATTATTTCCAGGTCATTAACATTCTGCAAACAGCACCTAGCATTGAGCTTTGCGCAGTCAATAATTTAATAAGTGTTTGCTGAGTTAGACTGATTGAAAACAGCAAACACCAAAAACCTGGAATCACATGTTAAGAGACATTCTTTGAATAAATTATCCTTAGACATGTATTTGGAAAGGTTGGCTTTCTTTTCAATCCAACACAAGCCATAGAATTCCCATAAGAGTAAAAAAAAAAAGAGATGACCTCTTACACTAAAAATATTTTAAACTATGAGAATGGTTAACTCTAACACCTAGTACCGTTAGCAAATATAATTAAGAACACTCTGAATTTAAACAGGCCCAGTCATATGAGGGGAAGCCTATCTCAGGCCTTCTACAGAGAGGAGCATTTGCAGTCTCCGTAGACTATGCCAAATATAGAAGGTTCCTTGACAGTTTGATGTCAAATGTGAATATCTAAGGGTTTCCTCTAATTAGATCACATGACGTATATTTTTAAAGTCTATCAACAGCCGAGTTGCATTTTTCAATGGGACTCCGTGGCTTCCACTAGAAGTCTATATTTTTCCTCCTGGGTGCATCTGTGGTCTCTCTTGCTAGGTATGATGGCCTCAGGTATGCTATTTTTCTTTCAGGCATCCTAACTGGACCTTGCTGATGAAAAAAAAAAAAAATTCACAGGGAACATGCAGTACAAAATAATATTTGTCACTGATGTGGTAGAAATAGAAAATTACACAAACAATTTGGGAATTATAGGTTCATCACCGCTGGGGTAAAAAGTTATAGGCCATTTCTCACCCTCAATTATCCATTGGTTCCCTGTTGTGCCTAAGCCAAATACTTGGTTTCTTTGCATGCTTCTCTAACTTCTACTCGCCAAGATCTAACACTCAAGAAGGCTAGCCAGGAATGACACTGGCCAGGTTCTTGGTGAATACCTTTGAGGGCAATAATATATGTTTACATGTAACTCATAATTAATCACTAAACTTCCTTTTGGGAAAAAAAAAACAAAAAACATGTTTGGGGGTATATTTTACTGTCTGAGGGGCAAGAAATAATAGGATGGGAAGAGAGAAGCAGCAAAGTAAGGGGGGATGATTGAAAACATTTGACTTGGCTCAAAATAAAAGTACATATTTCACACATATTTTTAAACCAACCCCAAAAGACAGCCTGACTTCGAACATGCTGAACAGGAAGCCATTTACTGTTGGAATGCTTGCTGAGGCCATCCAAAACACACACGTTTTTAATACCTCTGGGCTATCTAAAAAGGGTTAGGGTGAAAATATTTAATTTATACGTGCAATCCAGCTTCCTGTTTTATTTTTTTCCTCCTTGCCAACTCTGTTTTTCAAACTTTGTGAAAAATGATAGGAAACCCATTTCATTTTTCTCCCCGCCCTTTATTGACCCAGCTGTAAAGCCTGCCTCAATTTATAGGTCAGACCTGGCTGGAAGACCAAAGAAAGAGAGAAAGGTAAAGGCGGATGTTAAACTCTTCTGGTTACTGTGGCTAAAAAGGAATCTGGGTGGGGGAAAGCTTGCCATGGTGTTGATATCAAGGGCAAGGGCTGTGGAAAAGGAGCTCGTCTTAGCTTTCAGAATGTGTGCATTTAGTAGTATGTGTTCAAAAAGGGTAAAAGGAAGGCTATAAAGAAGAGGGAGAAAAGAAACAATTTTCTGAGTATCAGATGAGTGACTGGAAACACCTGAATCCTATTCAATTTCAAAGTCTTGGTTATCAAAAGGAATTTTAAAATATTTGGGAGGAGAAAAAAGATTCAAATAATTAAGAATTATAATTCAAGCAAAAGATTTCCCAAATCTTCATTTAACTATATTGGAGTGCTTTACACTTGGTTTAACATTCAAAGTATGTTCTTTTAGAATAAAATGAATTCCAGATGCATGTACTTTACATAGAATACCTGTTACATAGTATACCCTTACTATTATATTTTGATTCCTTGAGAATGCTGAGTCAATGTTCAAAAAAACATTTGAAAGAAAATCTGAAACCAAATGGAAATCCAGCAAGTCTGAAGTTCAGATTTCAAAATTCTTGAACCCAGTCTAATATTCCCAGAAAGCTGACCACACTCTATGGAAATCCATCATAGGAAAGGTTTTCTAATTGAGCGGTTTCTTTCCAATACTTCAAGAGATGGGGGGAAACCTGTAAACACTTGAACTCAAGTAAGTATTTCCACATTGCCTCTTGATGCTGTGGGGTTTTTTTCTTTTTTAAAAAACTTCTTTACATTTAGGAGGCACGCATGCAGTTTTGTTACATAGATATATTGCATACTGGTGATGTCTGGGCTCTCAGTGTAGCTGTCACTGAATAGTGAACACTGTACCCAATAGATAATTTTTCAACCCTCATCCTGCTCCCACCTTCCCACCTTTTAGAGTCTCCAATGTCTATTATTCTACTGTATATGTCCATGTTTAGCTCCCACTTACAAGTGAGAATACGTGGTGTTTGAATTTCTGTTTCTGCATTATTTCACTTGGGATAAAGGCCTCCAGTTTCAACCATGTTACTGTGAAAGACATTATTTCATTCTTTATTGTGGCTGAGTAGTATTCCATGGTGTGTGTGTGTGTGTATCACTTTTGCATATTCACATACACATATATGTATATATACACACACATATATACGTATATATAAAAATCACTTTTATATGTATACACACATATGTATATATGTGCATATATACATATATATGTATATATGTGCATATATACATATATATGTATATATAAAAGTCACTTTTATATTGTCATGGAAATATTCAACTGTATAGTAACACAATACCTTATGTCTTTATTACGGCAGCTTTCAAGGCTTATAATCAATAAAAGTGATAGAATCAATTTGTACTTTTGAATTCGGAAAAAGGTCTGACTTTCTATTAGCCTACAAATACTGTATGGCCACAGATGCACACTGTAGTTGATGGCTGTGCAGTTCCACTTGAGACCACATTACTGATTCTTACCCTTGTAATATATTTTCACCATGGCTTCTTTTAAGGAAGGTGACACAAATGTAAATATAAATTTCTGATATATTTTCAAGGTAAACTAACATGGATTATCAGTCTTGCTGCACAGTCTCAGCTCTGTGCCAGCCATCTATTATAATAATAAGACTGCTGCTATGAAACACCCTGGAACAATTTTTACAATAAAATTATATGTTTTGGAATTATGGCCCATTGCAGTATTGTATCCAATCACCTGTGAATTCTGCCAGCCAGTGGTACGCTGCTAAACCAGGTCTCTGGGTGAGACTGATTGTAGTCTTTGCTGATTTCTATGGTATAAATGCTCCCATTATGGTCAATTTCAAGGTACCAATTTGATGATGCCACTGAACACAGGTACACACTGGACCTAGCACACCATTCAAACGAATCCATCCGAGACCCAACAGCATGTATCAGAAGGGGATACCCTCCCTTTCAGGTATACTCGCATTCTAGACAACTCATGTTCTTTCTATGTCTGGTGATTGATTAGAGAGTTTGCTCAACCTTTCTTACCTGTTCTACTCCTATTTCTCCCACCCTGGATCTCCTCTGCCCTTGGCTCTGTCATCCAGTGATGCTCTGGTGGACCCCAGAGATGGGAGACTAGGGTCCTGCTTTCTTTCTTCACTTCCATTATACTCTTGCCCTCTGGTGTTAAAATCTAACTCAATACCCCTTATTCTTAAACCACCTTCTCCAGTTAATGACTTGAACTGCAGTTGACTTAGGCTTTGGCTATTGCAAAAGGTCCTCAAACCCTTTCCCCTGCCATTCCCCTCAGACAAGCTCCTCCAAACCCAGAGATTGGTGCTTGCTTGTGTTAGACTGGCATTTTTGCTAAGCTTCCTGAATTTGGTTTTTTGTAGGTTTCAATCTTATAGTTGAGGCAGAAGGATCTACAGCTTGTCCTGTCTCCATTCCTTCCTTCTGCTAAGCCCAGTCCCTTCAGGCTCCCCTCTATTGCTCATGGCAGTGTAACCTTTTGGAAGCCAGTCCTGATCAGCACTGAGTAGGACTGAATTTTTTTTTTCTGTGTAATGTATTCACTCCTGATATTTTCAAATATAAAGGTTACTTTAAGGTCAAGAAATTACTCAAACTCTTCCACGTGTAACTATTATTTTAATACGATTTTTATTGTGTAACAAAAATTATCATGATTAGAAGAATTTTATAACTAATTTATATTTTTGGTTCATGACAGCCCCCTCGTACATTTGAAAAGTAGTCCATTTATGACTAAATTAAATAATGCATCTGTTGCCTAGCATGGTACCAGTGCGTAACAGTACAGAATATGTCAGTTCTTGTTATTATTGCTGATGTTGTTCTTACTCCAAACATAGGACCTCATACCCAGACCGCTAAATGATCATGTCTCTACTCTTGTCACTCCATAACCCGCACAGCAGCACGAGTGATCACTCTAAAACCTGAATCGGATCAAATCATAAAACACAAGTTTATGCCTTCGTTTAAGCCGTCCAATATTTTCCTTTAAATATGAATAAAATGCCAACACTTTGCCTAAGTTTACAAAGGCCTGCATAATCTGGCCCTTACCTTTCTAGCTTTCTTTCTGATCCTCACATCAAGCATCCAGCTTCCAAAGGACCAATGCCCTTAGTCTCTTCCACTTGGCATCCTCTCCCCACCAGATCTGCTCTTGGAAGTCTCCTCTTTAGTCATCAAATATCAGTTGAAATGACATCACTTCAGAGAGGCCTTTCCTGACCACACAATTTAAACAGCCATCCACTGGCTTTCTATTACTTTATTTTAATCCTCTGCACAGCAATTTTAACCTTATCTGCTATTTGCTTTGCTTATTTATTCATTTATTGTATACCTTCCCAACCAAAACATAAGCAGAGATCCTATCTTACTCACCACCGTATTCTTGTAGCACGGGATTTGTAAAACATCTACTTTATTCAGCCTATAAAAAATATAAATGATATGGATTTATTGTGGCAGATACTTTGCAATAAATTCTTGAACTGCATCATCTTTGACCCACTATATTAAATGACACATCTTCTGAAATCTAACAAATCACAGTCCTCACTCAACTATTTGAAACTGAAGGCAATGATATAGTATCTATGTTCCACACTTTGCCAGTTAGTGCCTATGGCAAGACTGATGAATTGCTATTTCCCACAGTGAACAGCCATTTGATCTACCTTTACCTAGACCCCAATCTTGAAATAAGCAGGAATCACTGGATAAGTGCCTTGTTTTATAAATGAAAAGCTATATACTATTAAACCTTATTCTCTGAAACCTGGAATTTTAGCATTTTAAGTACTTGTATCACAGCAAATAGCTGGATTAATTTCCAGTTACTGCAGTAAAAGAAACAGGTTACAATGGAGACTGAAAGCTGCTTTATATAAACAAAGCCTTCTGAGTAGTGGTGGAGAGTCTTCTAGGGGACACTCAACCTAGTAGTATTGAGGCTGAAGTCATGGAAGTTCCTAGGCAGACCATATGAAAAGCCTAGTCGTTTTATACAAGTATTTTTGCTGAAACTACTTTCACAAAGGAAGCAAGTTCCTCTCCAGCATTATGTTCGTATACAGTTGACCCTTGAACAATACAGATTGGAACTGCATGGGCCCAATTATACATGGATTTTCTTCAATAAATACATTAGAAAAATTTTGGAAGATTTGTGGCAATTTGTGAAAGCTTGCAGACGCGGATAAACTACATAGCCTACAAATATCAGAAAAATTAAGAAAAAGTTAAATATGCCATGAACGCATAAAAAATATGTAGCTACCGTTTTATCATTTGCTACCATAAAATACACAAAAATCTATTATAAAACGTTAAAGCTTATCAAAACGTATGCACAAAAACAGACCATATAAGGTGTCATTTGCAATTGAGGGAAATGTAAACAAATGCAATATTAAATCATTATTGCATAAAATTAACTGTGATCCATACTGTACTACTGTAATAATTTCATAGCCAGCTTCCATTGCTACTGCAATGAGCTCAAATGTCACATTATACTCTTAAAGCACCGTGTGACGTTAATCATCTCCGCACGAGCCATTTGTCTCTCTAGTAAATTGTGAATTGCGGTACAGGCAGATCGCTCACAGTTTTCGCCTATTTGTCATCATGCTTAGTTCAACACCATAAACCTTGACTAACGCCATGGGACCCACACGAAGAGATGCTGGAAGTGCTGCCCAGAAGCAGAGAAAAGTCATGACATCAAAAGAAAAGGTGAAATTGCTTGATATGAATTTAGATTGAGGTCTGCAGCTGCGGTTACTGCCATTTCAGACAGAGGATTCATCCTGTAAACAGATAGTGTAACCTTAAGGAATCAATAAATACGGTACAGTGCAATTATTGCACTGCTATAAAGAAACATCTAAGATTGTGTAATTTATAAAGAAAAGAGGTTTAATTGGCTCACAGTTCTGCAGGCTGTTCAGGAATCGTGGCATAGCATCTGCTCGGCTTCTTGGGAGAACTCAGGGAGTTTTTACTCATAGCGCAAGGCAAAGGGGGAGCAAACATCTCACATGGTGAGTACAGGAGTAAGAGAGAGCACAGGGGCTACAGGGGAACATTTTCCAATGACCAGATTTCATGTGAACTCAGAGCAAGAGCTCTCTTATCACCAAGGGGATGGCCCAAGCCATTCAAGAGGGATCCGTTCCCTGATTTAAACACCTCCCACCAGGCCACACCTCCAGCGTTGGGGATTACAATTCAACATGAGGTTTGGGCAGGGACAAATATCCAAACTATATCAGCTGTATACGTATTTCCTCCTCATGATTTTCTTAATAACATTTTCTATTCTCTACCCTACTTTATTGTTAGGATACAGTATGAAATGCATATAATATACAAAACGTGCATTAATCAACTGTTTACCAATAAGACTTCTGGTCAACAGTAGGCTATTAGTACTTATGCTTTTGAGGCTCAAAAGTTATACATGGATTTTTGACTGTGAGTGGGTGAATGCCCCTAACCCCCACATTTTTCAAGAGTCAACTGCCATTAGCAGAGAAAATAATTTTTTTTTTTTTTTTTTAAGATGGAGTCTCGTTCTGTCACCAGGCTGGAGCACGGTGGTGTCATCTCCGCTCACTGCAACCTCTGACTCCCTGGTTCAAGTGATTCTCCTGCCTCAGCCTCCTGAGTAGCTGGGCTTACAGGCACACGCCACCATGCCCAGCTAATTTTTGTATTTTTAATAGAGACGGAGTTTCACCATGTTGTCCATGATGGTCTCAATCTCCTGACCTCAAGATCCGCCCGCTTCGGCCTCCCAAGGTGCTGGGATTACAGGCGTGAGCCACCACACCCGGTCTGAGAAAGGAAATTTTAACAACTAATAGTATCAGTTCATAAATAAATACTAATTATTCAACTGAAGTTTGACTGTTGCAGACATACAGACCAAGAATTTAACCACAGTGACTGCCAAACAGTGACAATCGTGACTGACACTTTGGCAATAATGACTAATCCAGTACGGACTGGCAAAGAGTGGAGAAACATGATGGAAGCCAGAGTGAAAGAGAGAAGAGGTCCAGACAAAATGAGAGTATGGATGCTTGAGCAGTGTCTGAGTAGTGTCACCAAAATGTGAAACCAACTGTAGCTTTATTCATATGTTTATAATTGCTATATATGTGAAATAACTAATATGGTTTGATAAATATTTATAGAACTCAATATAAGCCATTCCATACATGTGTTTGAATCTTAACTAGTTATTTCATTCTTAAAGGCTAATTATTGAGAGAATAACTTGTCAATTGGAAACATTCTACCTTTCTAGTCATTTATTCGGTGAGATAAAATAGTTTACAATCCTTACAGCAGACTTCCTTATAAGGTGTTCCTCAAATAAAGAAAAGGAAAAAGTGGTTTCATATGCTCATACGGGTTTTGGAAACACCATGTGAAATAATGTTAACATGTTGGTAATAAGATGCTTCCATATCTAATGTGCAAACTGTACCTCCCAGGGTAATGGATGCCACTTCCAGATGGCCATGGACTCATTTCTTCACGAAATACCTAGTAACACCTGAGAAACATTATATGGGAAATATATGCCTAAAATGGTGCCTAAAAGCCTCATACTTGTCCCTCCATTAGGAATAAAAGAATGACAATAAGATTCTTAGTCTTCCACCTATGGGAGACTACAATCCATGACAAAACAAGCTAGGATATAACAGAAAGCTTTTCCAGAAATTCCTCAGACTTCTTTCAACTATAACCTATTACCATGTTAAAAGAGCCAACTTGGCCTCTCAGCTTGTTCTATGGAATTCAGATTCAGCTTGGGCCTCTAAACCAATTGAAAATCTTGTTGTGTACAATTTGCTTTTCTTTGAGGTCTAAAACTGTTAGAGACAGACGAAATACACACACGCACATATATATATAAACCACCTCTTCCTATACAAAAATTGATCACACTTCTACATGTTATCTAACTTTATCTTCACAATAGCCCTTTGAGGTACTAAAGATGCAAATCCTTAGGCAATTGGGAAGCTGTCAAAATAAAGTTAAATTATGATATATATATATACCCCAAAGTATTAAAGCTATTCACATACCACGGAGTTTCAGAGACTAAAAGCTGACCACGAGGAATAAAAAGCAATGCACAAGTAAATGAATGCAGGAATTATGGTCAAGGCAGATGGCTATTTGGGGTCTGGGCTAAAAGATCTGCAATAAAGGTTTGCTATTATGATCTTCTCATCCTACCGGGGGGTATCTTTTTATACATCCTGAATGCAAATTATTTATTTTTTCCAGAAGGTCTTTTTGTCCTTGTCCTTGTCAAACCCCACTTCACTTAAAAATTACCCTCCAGCCCCTGGATCACTGGACAAGAGTTTTTAAATCTGTCAACCATCTAATCACAGGAGTTGGTCTGTGGGGATCCAGACATGATGGTACCACCAAGGGAGGCTACAAGTGTCAATAACAAAGTTAGCCAGTGATGGCCTGCAGTCTGCCCAGAAGCAAAACAGAAATCACAGTGCTAATTTTAACTTCATCTGATTGGGAATACAGAAAGTGGCTTCAAGTTTCTCTCCTTCCCACCTGAAAAGAAAGAACTGGCTGGGCACATCAATGAGGAAGCAATGGCACGAGTAGATGATTCCAGTCTTACTGTACACTCAGATCTAATTCAGCCACTTTCTCCCCATAAATTTCAATGGTTTTTCTATTCCATGAGCAATAAAGTCCAACCCACCTGCTGTGTCCTGAAAGACCCTCCACAATTGCCTTTCACTTATTTCCAAATTGATCTCCCTACCCTAGGTGCACTCCCTCCACTTTTATTGGAAGAACATAATAACAGTAATTCTGAACATGAATTGAGCTCCTACTGTATGCTAGGCAGCGTACTAAATACTTAACATCTATTACCTCATCCGAATCTCACAACAGTCCTGTATTGTTCCTCTTATTATCGTTCTTATTACAAATAAAAAATACACAGAAGGAGAAAATTTTACATTTCTTCATCCTCCAGTCTACGAGAACTTTGGCTGTTTTGTGTTCTGTTTCATTTTAGATTACACTCATTGAATTGTTATTTTCTTCTTTTGCTTGTCGTTTGTAGTTGTTTTGGGCTATCATCACAACCTGTTTGGTATGATAGTTACTTGCTCAGTAGACCCTTGAGTGTAGAGAGGGGTATCTCTTAAACTGACATCGAGGCATCTTTGGGGTCCCTAAGTCTCTTTCAGGGGCGCTGTGAGGTCAAAACTATTTTCATAATTCCACTAAGGGTTTATTTGCCTCTATGATGTGCAATACCACACAAAAACTTATTGCAGAAGCATATAGAATATTACCGTCTCTCAAACTAGGCATTAAAATATTTTCAGAATATAAAACTATCTCACTTTCTCACTTATTTTTTGGTTTTGGAAATATAGTTATTTTTATAAAAGGTTATATATTATATTTGCATTGTAATGAGTTTATTTATTTATTTATTTATTTTTTGAGACGGAGTTTCACTCTTGTTGCCTAGGCTGGAGTGCAGTGTCACAATCTCAGCTCACCGCAACCTCCACCTTCCGGGTTCAAGCGATTCAACTTCCTCGGCCTTCCAAGTAGCGGGGATTACAGGCATGTGCCACCATGCCCGGCTAATTTTGTATTTTTAGTAGAGATGGAGTTTCTCCATGTTGGCCAGGCTGGTTTCGAACTCCCAACCTCAAGTGATCCACCCATTTCGGCATCCCAAAGTGTTGGGATCACAGGCCTGAGCCACCGTGCATGGCCGAGTTTATTCTTAAATTGATTAACATAAACATTAAAATTTTGTTCAGATTCAGTCTTTAATATGGTAAATGTAGATATGCATAACTCACATAAACGAAAGCTCACAGATCCCAAGTTTCACAAATATTTTCCTCCAAAATATCATTTTCATTGACAGTCACAGACTGTCTTTCCCTAAAGTAACCTAAAGGAGTATTTTTCACCCAAAGTTTTCAATAAGATGTATAGTATATACAACTCTTCAACAAAGTGGCTCCCCCACACATCAATTTGCCATTGAAATAGGCGCTTCAGTAAAATTACAGATTAGTACACATCATGATCCTCCAATCAAAGGAATGTGTATGTTCTTGATTCTCCTATTAATACAGAAAACAGAACCATCATTATTCTTTTTTGTGTCCCCATATGGTATTCAGTTCTGAACCTAATATGGTACTGAACCATATGGTACCTAGTTCTGAACTTAATAGGTGATGAATGAATGTTTATTAAAAGTGTTTTGTCTAAGAGGGCAAATTATCTTGAATTATTATAAACCATTTTTTAAATGTTTATTTTCCCATAAATAATTGACATGTTAATTACAAAGTTTCCATTTCACATTATTCAAGTAGTTCTGCTATTTGTTACAGTTATCATATTAGTTTAACTCAATGCCATCTGATTTAAAACGTATTATAATTCAGACTTCATGATAATGGCCTAATGATCTTATCACAAACAATAATAATATTTCAATATGACTACACAGTTATATAAACTATAGTTAAATAATAACTAAAAATTACTACAGAGATATTATTATATTATGCCCTGCAATGTCCTTAAAAGGGTGAAATTATTGTTTTGGATTAGATGAGTAAAGACTAGGCAAGCTATACTTGAGAAGCAGTGGAGACAAAAATTCAAATGAAGATGTTTATCTGGGCCTTCTGAGTTGTCTAAATTGGTCTGGAAGGGTCCAGAAGTATTTTCTTCTGGGCTGGCCAGAATCCCCATGGGAAGAGCCCACTAATATGAGCTGGTGCTTCTCAGTCTGACCCTAAACAGTGATGAAATGGAACTCTAGGAAGTAGGGATGGGAAATCCTAAAAATACAAGTGTACTGAACTTGACCCATTTCAAATGTGGCTATTTTCACCAATAAACTTGAACATCTTAGCTTACTACCTAGAAACATCAAAAAATATATTCTCCTACAGGAAATGTTGCATAAACCAATTAAAGGAGTACACTGAGAACTAACAGCCAAACCAAGATCTTACCGAGCAACCCCATTTGTTTGACTGCTGTTATTTACCATATGTCAAAAGGTGAGATTTTTATTTTTAAGAATCTAAATTTAGATGCAATTGCCTGGTTCTCCTTGTGATGTGAATTTGCCTTTGCAGCCTTTCCTTGGCTCATTTTCTCTCATTAATTCTACAGGCATATATTGGAAAACCAGCTGCATGCCAGGAATTATGGATTCAGAAGTGAACAGGACAGACAGGGTCCCTCACCTCCCAGAGTTTACATATTATAGGGGAGAGTCTGAGCCCACACAAATATACAAATTCAAACTGTAATAGGTGTCAGCAAAGAAAATATCAGCTGTTTTAGTAGAGTATAACAGACTTTAATTATAATGGAATAGAAATAATATGTGTATTAATATTAATCCACTACTGTTTTTATTCCATTAATCACTAGATAAATGTCACAAAATATACAACATATATAACTGTAATACATATACCACTATTAGATGTGGTCATCCATTTTCATGATCTGTCTTATAAAACTGCATACACATACACACACACACACACACACATATATACATATATATAATTTCTTTTTTGTAGCAGGTATTTACATTACTGCATAAAGATATGGACATAATGTGTAGGTTTTGATGTTGGTTATGCTACGTTAATAATAATTATTATCAGTCTATCCTTCTCCCTCCTGCTTGACTTTTTACCTCAAGCACAGATTTCATTACATTTCACTATTCAAAAAACTTGAGTTGTGAATTTTCTTATTTTTTTTATTGTAATGAAGAAGAATAATATGGCATCATTCCTGAAACATACTTTCAAACCATATCCATTATCAAATCAAACGTTCACCTATTCCACAGGACTTTTCTTAGTATTAAGACCCTTGACTTTCAGAGTTTAGAGAGCTTTATTATGGCCTTTCAATGCCAAAAAGTAAGATTTTATGAAAACTGGTATTAATGATGATTCCACAATACTTAGAATAAAGCCTATTGAATACATTGAACTTTTTTCAAATTAGATGCATGATTCACTTTCTGACCAAAAGGACTAGACTTGACACATGTGTTGTTACTCTGAAGTTGGCTTTGGGAAACAAGCCTTATTATTATATAAAAAAATTAATTATCTATTTTGATAATTGACTCATGATCTCATATGAAAAAATGATAGCAGTCAACAACAAAAGAATGATACAACTCAAAAATGAGCAAAGGACTCAAATAGACATTTCTCTGAAGATACACATATAGCCATTAAGCATATGAAAGGATGCTTAACATCAAAAAATATTAGGAAAATGCAAATCAAAACCAGAATGAGATACCACTTTATACCCACTAGGATAGCTATTATATAAAAGAAACAGAAAACAAGAGTTGGGGTGGATGTGGAGAAATTAAAGCCCGGGTACATTGCAGGTGAGAATGTAAAATGGTGCAGCCTCTGTGGAAAACAATATGGTGGGTCTGAAAAAAATCAACATAGAATTACCATTTGAGGTCAGAC
Source organism: Mandrillus leucophaeus (assembly GCF_000951045.1). Lineage (NCBI taxonomy): Eukaryota > Metazoa > Chordata > Mammalia > Primates > Cercopithecidae > Mandrillus > Mandrillus leucophaeus. The sequence goes on from NW_012098177.1 coordinate 753,244, forward strand.
ACAGTGGCTTGCACCTGTAATCCCAGCACTTTGGGAGACTGAGGCAGGTGGATCACGAGGTCAAGAGATTGAGACTATCCTGGCCAACATGGTGAAGCCCCGCCTCTACTAAAAATACAAAAAATTAGCTGGGCGTGGTGGCGTGCACCTGTAGTCCCAGCTACCCGGGAGGCTGAGGCAGGAGGACCACTTGAACCCCAGAGGCGGAGGTTGCAGTGAGCTGAGATTTCGCCACTGAACTCCAGCCTGGCGATAGAGCAAGAAAGACTCCTTTTCAAAAAAAAAAAAAAATTACCATTTGATACAGCAATTCAATATCTGGGTATATACACAAAAGAACAGTAAGCAGGAACTCAAGCAGATATTTGTGCACCCATGTTCATAGCAGCATTATTCACAGTAGCTAAAAGGTGGAAACAACCCAAATGCCCGTCAGTCGATAAGTGAATAAACAAAATGTGATCTATACATACAATGAAATATTATTCAGCCTTTGAGGACAATGACAGTTTAATACATGTTACAATATGAATGAACCTTAGAGACATGTGACCTGAAATATATGAAAGTGAAATGTTTTGTGTAATCCTACTTCACGTATGGGCTTCTGTAAAACTAGAGAGAGTATTCCTTTATGATGGTTTTTTTTGGGGATTTTTAAATGAGACTTGTGTCTTATTTAAATAAGTGAAATAAGCCAGGCACAAAAGGATAAATATTGTTATGTTTTCAGTTATTTGAGGTACCCAGAATAGTCAAATACACAGAGGCAGAAAGTAGAACAGTGGTTATTAGGAACAGAGGGGAGGGGGAATTGGGGAGTCATTGTTCAGTGGGTACCAAATTTCAGTTTGAGATGATGAAAAAGTTCTAGACATAGATAGTGGTGACGGTTACACATCAATGTGAATGTACCTAATGCTAATGAAATTTTGGAAATGCAAATCAAAACCACAATTAAATATGATTTTACATCCATTAGGATGGCTATTATCAAAAAAACAAAAACAGAAAACAAGTGTTAGCATGGATGTGGAGAAATTGGGGGCTTGTATGTCAATGTGAGTGTACTTAATGCCACTGAACAGTACACTTAAAATAGTTAAAATGGTAAATGTTATGACATTATGTGTATTTTACTACAATTAAAAAATTTAAATGATAGCAAAATTGATGAAGAACAAAGGGATAAAAGCAAATATGTTAGCGATTTAGAAGCAACCTCTCTGTTTTCATTCCATTGTTCATCATCAGGCATTAGACACAGCCTCTCTGTGTATGTTATTGATTAGCACAACAGACTCCCTAATAGGTTTTTGTAAGGGCTTGTCTATAATAAATTACTTTAATTGTCAAGAAATTGGAGAGTTTTTAAATGTTTAACCAAAGATTACATAGGTCCTTAGACATTAGAACCTACTTTACAGAACAGAAAAAGGACTTCAGAAATCTAGTTACTCAAATCTTTTTTGCATTTGGAAGTCTCACTCCTTTTGGACAGCCAGATTTTACTGTAGTCTTTTTCATAACTCATCTTGTGTGCAACAAACCATACCTGCTTATCTTAAGTTCTTCCTCCTGGGATGAAATACCAGGAAAACTGTAGACTTTTGAAATGGCTCAACATTAAATACAATGTGGTTTTTTTCTACATGTTAAAGTACTGGCTTCACAGTAGATATGACCTTACCGAGGAGAAAATATTTTCCATTTGGATAAGCTCTCAAATCGGATGAAAGGGAAATAGTTTGGGATTTCCCAAAAACTAAAGAAAGAGGTCAATTTCTTAAGGAATTTGCAAAACAATTTTGCTAATCAACACAAATTAACCTGTTTTTATTATGAAAGTGTCTACTTACATCTATTTAAAGTAATAATTCAAAATAACGGCAATAAATGCCACCTTAATACTAGTAATTGATTGTTATTAATAATACAGTGGGCATGAGTCTCATTTAAAAACCTAAAAAATAATAACAGAAAAGGAATACTGTCTCTACTTTTAGAGAAGACCATAAGAGGAATAGGACTGTATAAAGCATTTCACA
>NW_012098177.1:756209-764772 GCF_000951045.1 Mandrillus leucophaeus
CTTTTCCCAGATTTTTACATTCTTTTTTATTTGGGCCAATGAATATAATATAAACTAATTGAGCAAAATTACAGAAAGGTACTAGCAGTTTTTATTATCGGTGGTATTGAAACAGGACTACATTGTTACTCTATACCCAGGTCGCCAGCCATCTCATATTGGAAAGGACTCATTCTCAGTAATTAAGATAAAAATGAGTTTTGATTTCAAGCATTCCCCATGTGTTTATGCAGTCTTAGATTTTGATACAACTTTGGGGAAAAATCTATGAGATTTGTTCTAAATCAACTCACATTCAAAAGATAAGTTATTTTTAAAGACTGTATTTTATCCTGATACTCATGATTAGCACATAGCACAGTTATAGACAGAAATGTGGAGGACATAGTTTGATTTTAATGCCTCATAACTATGTCCCTGTAGTCCCCTTTACCTTAAGCCTTAGTTGAAATTAATTTCTTTTTAAAAATAATTCCTACTTTTATTTTAGATTCATGGGTACATGTACAGGTTTGTTACATAGATGTATTATATGAAGCTGAGGTGTGCAGTGCAAATGATTCCATCTCCTAGGTCGTGGGCATAATGCCCAACAACCCAATACTTAGCCAACCCTTGCCTCCCTCTCTCCCCCTGCTAGTAGTCTCCAGTGTCTATTGTTGCCATCTTTATGTCCACGAGTGCCCAATGTTTAGCTCCCAGTTATAAGTGAGAACAGGTGGTATTTGGTCTTCTGTTCCTGCATTGATTCACTTAGGATAACAACCTCCAGCTGCATCCATGTTGCCGCAAAGGACAGGATTTCATCCTTTTTATGGATGCACAGTATTCCATGGTGTATATATCCCACATTTTCTTTATCCAGTCCACCATTGATGGGCACTTACATTGGTTCCCTGTCTTCGCTACTGCTGAAATGAAGATACAAGTGCATGTGTCTTTTTGGTAGAACTATTTATTTTCTTTTGGATATATACCCAGTAATGGGATTGCTAGGTTGACTGGTAGTTCTGTTATAAGTTCTTTAAGAAATCTCCAAACTGCTTTCCACAGTGACTGAACTAATTTACATTCTCATCAACAGTGTATCAGCGTTCCCTTTTCTCCACAGCCTCACCAGCATCGGTTGTTTTCTGACTTAGTCAAAATGAATTCTAAAACTGAACTTCCAGGCAATTATATTCTGAATGAAAGGGAATCTTCCAGTACCCTTCAGTCAACTAAAGAACATATTGCTATCTATTCAGATTTCTGGATTGCAGATATTAGGGATATTTTTCATGATATGTATTTGGACCAGAGAGAAAAATCAGAGATACTAATTTATTTATTTAGACCATAGAGCAACCCCAGTACAGACCTTCATTTTCCTCTTGAATGTATGAATCTTGACTTAAGTCCCAGTTCTAAACACAACACTAAAATAAAAGGGCTGCCTAAGTCCAATGACCTCTTAGCATCAACATATTAGAACTAACTAACTTGTTTTATCTGTTAAGTTTTTCACTACATGCATGAGGGTGGTTGAAGCAGAATTCACACTAATTGTCTCTGGAATCAATATAGTATGATCATTTGCATGTAGTCAATCAGAGCAAGATGTGAACCAAAAACCCCTAAGGGAAGCAATCGCAAAAAAGGGGTTTTCCTAGCAGGGATGTCCAAGGGAGAGAATGCGGTCATGGGTTCTTAGTTTCTGTCTCTGGTTGGGCCAGTAAAGCCCCTTCCTCATCTCTCTTTTCCACTTATCACTAGAGACAGAAACTAAAATCCATGGCTTCGGGCTGCTAAAAGTCTAAAATAAAACAAAACAGAACAGCAACAACAACAAAATAAGGTGGTTTGGACAAGCTTGCTACAGGGCGTGAAAACTCTGAGCTTTCATGGTTACTGACTCTGTTACTCGCGCTACAGGGAACATAATGTGCAGCCATGCTCCCGCAGTTCGAAGATCAAGTTCCTGGCACGAGGTTCTGCATCTCACCTTGAAGGAAGCCTTTTTACAGGATTCAGCCCCCATGATGGGGTAGGCAGGAGAGAGACCAAGAGCATCCACATCTACACAGCAAGGCAACTAATGGACTCTTGCATGTTCTTATCTGTATTTCCTTGCCTTTAACCACTACCTAAACGGGAGCTTTTGTTCAGATAAAGTAAATAAGTTTATGTTGGATAATTCTTTTTATATTGAATAGTCCCATAATGACTATAAGTAATCTGAAAAGGCACTCTCTGTTCAGATTTTACTTATTAAGTGAAAACCAGTGGAATAAATGTAGTATGGCTCATGATAAATTTTGAGGCTCCTGTAGCTTTGGAAATACCCAGGGCACTTCAATCTGACTTTCCTAATATCACAGGCATAGCAGAACACATGCTAAAATCCAGGCTGTTTACTTTCCAGCTCAGCTCTTTTTCTGTTCCATAACATGCATCCCATAAAAATATTTCCTCATGACTAAACCAAATTACATAAATTACAAACTCATAATTTTTATTGGAATTCAGTGGGTGAAAATATTTCCTAGAAGACAAACATTGAGACTTTTCCATGATTCTTTTACATTGGCATCTTAATTTTATTTAAAATATCATGGGAGAAATATAAAAATTAAGTAATATTTTAAATTATTTTCTTGACAGATCCAACCAAAACTTCAGTGGTGACAAGTACTGAGCTGAATGGTGAAGAGTATTACATGGGCTTTTACATAATACTAAGTTATATTTTAATGTCTTGAAATCAGAGTGTGTCTTAAAACCAATGTGTTCACTGTCACACACAAAAATATATGTAAATCAATGATAGAGCTTACAACCAATGTAAATACAATAATCTACTAAGCCATTAAATTTTGAACCTAACTATAAAATAAATGAAGCCTCATATCTGAGATCCTAGGAAAGTCTATGTAATCGAGATTCTTTTCTTATCCTACAACTGTTGGCAAAGAGTTTAAATCTCTCATTTTTCTTTTTATTAATCAATACTCTTTGACAGTGTTCTTTCCAGTCATTGAAGAAAGCTGAGGTGGTCAGTGCAGAATATATGTCTCCCATGTTTTCCACCACAAGTTTCTTTTCTTTTTTCAGTCATAATTCTAAGGTTGATTTGCAGAGTTACAGAAAATGTCCCTCAGAGTCCCAGTGGAGACAGGCTACTGATTTCTCTCCTCAGCACACTCTGGCTTCATACCCTTTGGCGTTCAAAGCTAGCCTGGTCCCTAGACATACTCAGAAACTATGAAATATTAGGTTGGTGCAAAAGTAATTGTGATGTTTTATTCCTGGCAATGTTCAAGGTCGAAGCCAGGAAGGAATTCCATAAATTCCCCAAGGCTGAGAAAGGAGAAAACACTCATTTTCCTCAGGCAGAAGAGAATTCTCAAGCAATCACCATCACAGTTATGCAAAGTGTATTTTCTCTGGAATAGAATGATGCCATAAGTCTTACCTGTTAAGGTAGTTCCCTGAATGTAAACAGGACTCTGAAGCCATCCAGCCATCTTCCTCTGTCTATACTTGCTTTAACCTTTCTACACAGGCCCCGTTGTCAAGCTGTTGTTAATAATATCCTGGATTAATCTTATGTTCTCTATCTCCTTGGTGGGGCACTCTATGTAAAATAGTATTTGTGAAACATTAAAGTCTGTGGGTTCTATCAAAGCTGTTTCTTGGTCAGTGGGGTTTGGATTCTCATTTCCAAATGCCACCTCCCTGAAAGCTGAAGTAAAACCACCCATTCAGCCGGATACAGTCAGTTCCCTTCCTCCACTAAAATAGTCCTCAATGCTTTTCTCTGCATCCCAACCCCTTCCTTCCACTCCTTCCACAATTCTCTCCAGGCCTACAGGGAGTGCCCTGCCGCTGTAGCTTCTGTCATACCCTCATCTCTCTCTCTCTGGGTGGAGTCCATGTGAAATGTCTAATGGCAGCATAGAATGAAGAAATGCAGAGAGGGAAGAAGTGTGAGCGCAATGAATTATTTCTCGACCCTTCCCTGCTCCCCATGCTGCCTCTTCTCCAGCGTTGCCACTGGACCTTCCCTGCTGTGCCCAGGACAGTCTTTTCCTCCCCGCCTGCCCTGCTCCTGAAAAGGAATGCCTACACATCAGTCTACTTCTCCATCCCAATTCTGCATGCACCCACAACCTCAGCAAGATGCAACCCTGTCTCCCCTTCAGGACCTACCTGACAAAAGCAAACACAACCAAAACAGAGATGAGGGGGACTAGCAAAGAAACTTTTTTATGTCTGTCTTGTCTCACACAGTTCTAAAGTGAAAACAAAGACAAAAACAAAATGAACAAAAAAACTCGGAATAAGACCAAGGAGACCTTATGAGAACATCTTCACACACACACAGATTGTCCTAAACATCATTATACGTTTTGTAATTCTATTAGCAGAATATTCCATTTCAGGAGAATGATATACTTGAGAGGCCCTTCTGCAGGAGATTGAGGAGCTTATTTTAAAACTTCATTTTTCACTTGGCGGAACACCTGGATACACTCTGAAGCCAGGTTCAGCTTAATTCTTGACTCTCCTATTTGCTATCAGTGTGACCTTGGAAAATTTATGTAATCTTCTTATGACTCAGTGTTAAATAATCTGAGAATGATGATACCTACCTAATATGGTTATTAAAGAGGAACAAGTAAATTAATACACTTTAAGCACTTAGAACAATACTTGGCACAGTAAGCATGCAGCAAATGTTATTACTATTATTATTATATAACACATTCATTCCTATTTTTAATTTTAATGTTAATGTTAAATTCTGGGGCAGATGTGCAGGATGTGCAGGTTTATTACATAGGTAAACATGAGCCATGGTGGTTTGCTGCCCCTATCAACCCATCACCTGGGTATTAAGTCCAGCATGCATTAGCTATTTTTCCCCATGCTCTCCCTCCTTTCACCCGACTCCATGACAGGCCCCAGTGTGTGTTTTTACCCTCCCTGTATCCATATGCTCTTATTGTTCAGTTCCCACTTATAAGTGAGAACATGCGGTGTTTGGTTTTCTGTTCCTCTGTTAGTTTGCTAAGTAATGGCTTCCAGCTCCATCCATGTCCCTGCAAAGGACATGATCTCTTTCTTTTTTATGGCTGCATAGTATTCCATGGTGTATATGTACCTCATTTTCTTTATCCAGTCTATCATTGATGAGCGTTTAGGTTGATTCTATGTCTTTGCTATTGTAAATAGTGCTGCAGTGAACATATGCTTGCATGTATCTTTGTAATAGAATGATTTATATTCCTTTGGTATATATCCAGTAAAAGGATTGCTGGGTCAAATGGTGTTTCTGGTTCTGGATCTTTGAGGAATCTCCACACTATCTTCCACAATCATTGAACTAATTTACATTCTCATCAACGGTACCATATTATTTCTAAGTAGGTTGCAAATTTCCAAACATCCTTATGAACTACAATCTGTATAGAAGTTAGGGACTCTTGTAAATTCCTTTAAGAGGAAATTTTAGGATGATGTTCAGATTTGTATTGAGTGGAACGATAGACTGTTCTCTTTATGCACAGCTAATAAACAGTTCAGTCTGATTGAAAAAGCTAGAATGTAAATTTGACACAAGACATCTTTAGGGGCTGAAACACAGAATTGGCACATGGGAGATTACATGTAGTATTTTCTTCTGGAAATATTAAGAAAGGAACAGCTAATTCTTTGTTCTGGGTGCCTTTAAATTCACCAGTTTAAAGGTAGACTATTAAGTGAATCTTATGAGGTTCCCTTGAGTCCTCTTACTCCATTTTGATACAGGTATTCGCGATCAGGCTCTCAGAAGCTATCTCTATGGCCCTTTTTGTTTGAGGCCTCATGAAGCTTCAATTCGGCTCACCCCTCCCTCTATCTAATATGAGTTTTCAGGGAATTAATCACATTTCAAAACAAAAAATGACTGATAGTTTCCAGGGCCTCTTGTGGTTACTATAATGTCATTATAGTATGCCAGGCCTACTGCAGCTAGATGGCAGCAAGGAGACCACTGTAGTATGTTAATTGGGATACAGCAAATAATCCCTTACATAGCGTAGTTTCTGTGTGTGCTAAGGAGCCTTTGTCCCAGCCTGTTAGTTACAAATGGTAGGAGACTGCATTAACTCTATAGAGTTTCATGGCCCTTGTGACTTAATAAGTTCCTGTGGTGGCCGGATTGACTACCCCCCACCGCTGGCCCTCTGCTGTGCCACATCAGGGAGCATCAAAGAGCCAGTCTGTTCACCTGTGTCCTTGTCTGTTAAATATCCAATAAAGTGCTGAACTAAAGAGAATAAACTTGAACAAGAGGAAGTTCTTCCAACCCAAACTAACTCTTTGTTAGTCTACCCTACTTTGCTTACCATTTGATGTTAAGAATGGGTTTCACATTATGCCAATCCAACCACATAGCTTCATGAAAGTCTATTTAGGTTTGGAAAATGACATGTATGCCAGGCCCCTTTCCATTTCAATAATACCCAAACAACATTAACATGATAAAAGCTAGCAAGAGCAAGCTATGATGCTTTCATCATCCAGAATCCTAGTGTGATGTGTAGAAACCCTTCTTTTTCTCCAATAATACCAAGATTAAGCAAATGCAAACTCAGTTATCAGAAACCATTCTCCTTTTTTAATTTGAGGACCTCTCTAATTTTTAAAGCTATTTTCTGCATCCACACAAAAAGCTTTCTCCCTACCCTTAACGTACTGGGTATGAAGCAGTAACAATGTGCCAAATTCTATGAAAGACATAGTATCTTCCAGTATTGCTTACTGAGTTTATAATCTACGCTACAGCTGGATGCTAGAAGCCGTCACCTGAGATTTTTCTACATTTGGAGGTGGTCCAATGAGAAAATCCTTCCCATCAAGATTGTTAGGGTCAGCAATACCTCCTTAAGAACACTTGTTCAGGTGACATTTTACCATTCCAGCGATAGCGTTAAGGGGATATAATACAGAAAAAGCAATCTCAAGAATGCCACAGATTCCAAGAGAATCAGAGTGCCTGCCTATTTACCACCTGACAATCACAGCCTGGGAGCCCAGAGCCTGTCCCTTTGGTCATGCCTTGGACCTAATTTAATCTCCTATGTCCTTGAAATTAACCCATGAAAAGGGCATTATGCTTACAATACACAGAGCAGATCCGAATAAAATTTCTTTGAGACCAAAAGTGGAAAACTCGAACCCCTTCTCCTTTCCCCACTCCCACTCTTTCCCCTTTTTAAATTGCCAGAACAATGACAAAAACTGCTTTTCTCGGTATTATTTCATGTTGTTCCCCTGCCCTCCCCACATCCCCCCAATCTAAAATACTACGGTCTCTGGCCTCAAGGGTGCTAGTCACCTTAGAAACTGTTTCCTTACGAGACCATGGAGTGGCAGAGGGCATGCCTTCGCTGCATACTTTGGCAACCATGAATTGCTGAGTGCTGCTCTCATGAATGGGAGTCTTTCACTGCCATCTGGACATGCCCACAGGTATAAACATTTTTTTTTTTTTTCATGAAGAGGTCCAGGGAATACACATTGCATCAGTAAGCCTCCTGAATGACAAACAAAGCCATCTCATATGTTGGGACAGCTATAATCACATCAGAGTTGATATAACATAGGTGTGTCTCTAATGGCATTGCTTCCAGACAAGGCCAAATGAAATGTTCAGTTTAGACATTCTTCAGCTTTGTCAGGCAAGCAATGTGAATTAGAAAGGGGTATGGATAGGGAGGTAGAAAGAGGCTGTCACTGTGATATGGAAGACCACTGAGTTTTACCCAAGTATAAATATACTACCTTAAAGAGTCAAGAAGAGACCGTGCATGCCTCACTAGCAATTCTCTAGGTGGAAAACCAAAAGAAGGGATTCTTTCCCTTGGCTTGGCAAAATAAGACTAAGACTTACTTCATTCAAAGGCATTTTTATGGTCTTCATAGACAAACATTACAGATGAAATTCTTAACATATTTATAAGAACATAGACTTCGGACTTGTTTGGGGATGGCAGAGGGGAGAATGTGACAAGGGCTCTATTATGTTTTCCTGTAAACAAAGTTGCCATGAACTTGGAATTCGATCATATCCAGCTTTAAACTTTATTCTTCAATGTGTCTACTGTTTTGCTTGGATGTTACTGCCCTTTGACATAAAACTTTTAAATAATTTACTAAAATCTTTTTAGTAGTTTTTCTACTCCTACAGATATAAGTAATCGACATCTCTATCATCAATTTTCTCAGGTATGAGGTCTTTTACATGTCTCCAGTTCATTCATACACACACAGGGACAGAAGCAATATATAGAATTCCTGCCATACTCAGTTTATATAACAAAAACAGAATTCTACCCGTGAACTAAGACTTTTCATAGAAAGAGATGAAGGAGAGAAATCTTAGGGGGAAAAAAAACAGATAATAAGCTAGGAACGGTGGCTCATGCCTGTAAATCCAGCACTTTGGAAGGCCAAGGCGGGCAGATCACAAGGTCAAGATATCAAGACCATGCTGGCCAACATGGTGAAACCCCATCTCTACTAAAAACACAAA
>NW_012098177.1:769407-771645 GCF_000951045.1 Mandrillus leucophaeus
CAGATTAAATGATTTAATGAATATAAAAATACCTTTCCTCTTGAAAAGCAAGAGATCTTGCTAGTGTGTATACATAGACACATACACACACACAGAAGCATCTTTGCAGCAGTAAGTTACCTATAATCATTTTGAATTGCTTGAAAGCAGCCAAATTAGCCTTTGATAGGAAATACAGAAAATAAAGACACTTCTTTCTCCTTTGGGGACTTTGCTCCTTTTCTTGTCTTATTCTCAGTGTTTACCCTTTCCTCCGGGCCTACCACACTCTTTTAAGCATGCTTGGCTTTCCATATATTGATATCTATTGCTGGCCTCAGCTTTCAATGCTGATGCAGGCACCAAATCTCAGGGCTTCTAGATCAATGTGTCTCACTGTACATTTGGAGAACAAAAGAGAATGTCCCCACCCCTGAGGGAGCAGGCCATCAAGCTCATAGGACATAAATTGACTGGACTTACCTGGGAGCATTCCCTCTGCCCTCTGAGATTTTAAAACAAGACAATTAACCATTACAGGTGCTATTCATTTTAATACAAACCATTTTCTAACAAGAAGAAAGTACATTCCCTTCCCCAAGAGAGTTTGTTGACTAATACAGCTTCTTATGAAGAGAATACTTATGTTTAAGCTTATATTTCTTTATACTTTTACCCTATTTTGCATTTAGTTGAAGTTCACTTAATAAACGTTATTTTAATAACTTCAAATTGTTTTTCATTCACTTACTCAACTAGCATTTATTGAGTGTCCACTAAATGTACAATGTTGTTCTTACAGATAGAAGTAATTTACATCCCTATCATCAATAAACATAGCCCCTAATTGGAAAAACAGTCTTTGGAATTATACATTATAAAGTTTGCCATACAAAACCCCTAAATCACTTGAATATTATATTCACTAATCACCACTAAAATATTTATGGAAGCACATACTGCATTCTGAAATCTTCCCTTAATTTTATGGAGGTACAAGTCACAGAAAGCATGCTCCCTGCTACAAAAGGACTCACAATCTACCTGATTAAAGCACATTTCACTTGTTTCATGCTTGATATGTTAAAACTAAGACATATATGAAATGAACATCTCTCTAAAAGCCACAGACTCTACAATATCATAGACTGTTATACCTAATAACAATTGACAGGGTATGCATATAGATATTTGCCAGCCAAATTCTTAATGACAGAGTGAGATCTCTCCAAATTTGCAAAACTATGTAAGACAATTGAAAATAATTTTAGTCATAAGCTCTGACTGGAGTTAAGTAGAAGAAATGTGTCAAAGTGGTGGTGATTGACTTCTGCTTTTCTAAGTTATCAAAATCCAAAGACGTATAAAGCACTTCACAATGGCTTCATCTGTTTCTATTTTAATTCTTTTTATTAATTTAGTGGAAACTTGACTCTTACATCACTAAGAAGCCGTACTTCAAAATAAAGTGACCTTTATATTGGTTTTGAACACTTCTGAATAACTTCTCAAATCTAGATGAAGCTATTTGGCCCTTAAAATAAAAACACTTAGTGTAATGAGATTGTTTCCCTATCCATGGATATATGGAGCTAATTAACTTTATAAAACTATGGAAGAAAGATTTTTTTTTTCTTTTTGATTTATCTGTAAGTTACGAAAATTCCAAGCTTAATGGAGTCACTTATTTGCTGTATCATTGATTTAGTTATATTGTGGATACAGCTTTAAAAATTCCCTAAGTGTCATTTTAGTGAAATTAAATGCACCATATGAACTACATTTTGCTAACAGATCCTGTGCTCTCAACTAAGAACAAGAAGAGAGGAAGAGTACAACGGTTTCTTGCTGTTTCACATGACTTTCTGTTGCTCAAGTCCTCTGGGATCTCAGAGGGGAATCTAGATTTATTGAGTCTCTACCACAGCAGACATTTTAGAGTCTATGACACATATCATCTCTTGCATATGTTATTATCTTCCTATTTCAGATGCAGAAAGAGATTCAAAGAGGTTATGTATCATTCTCAATGTCAAACTGCTAGTTAGGTGATACAGGCAGGATTCCAACCTGGTTATTCCAAGATCTGATGTCTTTCCAATACATTGTGTTCAGTTCTTTATTCCAGACTTTGATATATCTACATATCATGTTTGTACTAAAATATACATAATTTGTACCTCTGTGTAGTATAATACGAATCCTTAATCAGCCACCAACAGAAAAACGCCACATTAAAAATGAAATATTAAAGTCAAT
>NW_012098177.1:775075-777369 GCF_000951045.1 Mandrillus leucophaeus
TAGCTGGGTGTGGTGGTGCACACCTGTAGTCCCAGCTACTTGGGAGGCTGAGGCAGGAGAATCACTTGAACCTGGGAGGCAGAGGTTGCAGTGAGTGCATCACTGCACTCTAGCCTGGCGACAAAGTGAGACTCCATGTCAAAAACAACAACAACAAACAGATAATAATATTCCTAATATGACAAAAAGGGCAACATGAAAGAGCCAAGAGCTGTGGGCAGGGAACAAGTAGGTGTCAGTTTTCAGAATTTTGCCACTTGTGAAAAAGACAAGTCTTCTAAAAATCTTTACGGACTGCTGAAAGGACCAGGGAGATGGCCAGGTAAATTTTTACAAAAATTATATCACACCTAATACTTCTGCCACAACCACTGATGAATCTGGTCTGGTCTCAAACATGACTTGGAATGGAACTGGGAAGTTTGTAACAATATACCCCCTTGTCATAACAAGAAGAGGTATTTTTTTCCTTGCTTGATGATAAAGCTTTCCAGTTCAGTAAAAATCTCTGTTGACCAGATATAAAAATGTTCCTTTCCAGCTGTTAAATTGACCCTGGGCTTTTTCCTCTCCCTCCCCCGCTCTGCCTTTTGCCTTTAAAAGTTCAGGATGTCTCAAACAGTAACTGTTACATTCTGTCTAGCAAGCCTGGATTGTGGACAGTGATCTAACCTCCTGGAAAAAACATGGAGTTCACCCAAAAACTGAGAGAGACATTTCTCGCCCCAGCCGCCAGCTCATAGGTTTCAAAGCTCTGGGACAGACCTCATGAACAGCTTGGGGCTATAACGTGTAAGCTGGCAGCGCCAACTCAAACACAGAAAGCACTTCAGCAGGTATAAACAGCAGCCACACACCAGGCCAGTCTCAGAGGAAGGCGGGTTGGGGGAACCAGTCAGCGGCCCTTGCCTGCATCACTCTCCCTCAGCCTTCTGTGTCTGGGGACACATGGAGAAAAATTGGACACACCCCCATTGGATGACTAATTAAGAGAATCAGAAGTCTCAGATTAAATGATTTAATGAATATAAAAATACCTTTCCTCTTGAAAAGCAAGAGATCTTGCTAGTGTGTATACATAGACACATACACACACACAGAAGCATCTTTGCAGCAGTAAGTTACCTATAATCATTTTGAATTGCTTGAAAGCAGCCAAATTAGCCTTTGATAGGAAATACAGAAAATAAAGACACTTCTTTCTCCTTTGGGGACTTTGCTCCTTTTCTTGTCTTATTCTCAGTGTTTACCCTTTCCTCCGGGCCTACCACACTCTTTTAAGCATGCTTGGCTTTCCATATATTGATATCTATTGCTGGCCTCAGCTTTCAATGCTGATGCAGGCACCAAATCTCAGGGCTTCTAGATCAATGTGTCTCACTGTACATTTGGAGAACAAAAGAGAATGTCCCCACCCCTGAGGGAGCAGGCCATCAAGCTCATAGGACATAAATTGACTGGACTTACCTGGGAGCATTCCCTCTGCCCTCTGAGATTTTAAAACAAGACAATTAACCATTACAGGTGCTATTCATTTTAATACAAACCATTTTCTAACAAGAAGAAAGTACATTCCCTTCCCCAAGAGAGTTTGTTGACTAATACAGCTTCTTATGAAGAGAATACTTATGTTTAAGCTTATATTTCTTTATACTTTTACCCTATTTTGCATTTAGTTGAAGTTCACTTAATAAACGTTATTTTAATAACTTCAAATTGTTTTTCATTCACTTACTCAACTAGCATTTATTGAGTGTCCACTAAATGTACAATGTTGTTCTTACAGATAGAAGTAATTTACATCCCTATCATCAATAAACATAGCCCCTAATTGGAAAAACAGTCTTTGGAATTATACATTATAAAGTTTGCCATACAAAACCCCTAAATCACTTGAATATTATATTCACTAATCACCACTAAAATATTTATGGAAGCACATACTGCATTCTGAAATCTTCCCTTAATTTTATGGAGGTACAAGTCACAGAAAGCATGCTCCCTGCTACAAAAGGACTCACAATCTACCTGATTAAAGCACATTTCACTTGTTTCATGCTTGATATGTTAAAACTAAGACATATATGAAATGAACATCTCTCTAAAAGCCACAGACTCAACAATATCATAGACTGTTATACCTAATAACAATTGACAGGGTATGCATATAGATATTTGCCAGCCAAATTCTTAATGACAGAGTGAGATCTCTCCAAATTTGCAAAACTATGTAAGACAATTGAAAATAATTTTAGTCATAAGCTCTGACTGGAGTTAAGTAGAAGAAATGTGTC